>NC_089777.1:41837395-41842395 GCF_040412425.1 Macrobrachium rosenbergii | reverse complement strand
CCTTGTCCCATATTTTTTTCATTAATTACGCGCGTTAAATTCGGTGTAAGCTTGCTTAAGCAAGGTAGTAAGTAGCACTTCAGGTCTGGTCCATACGAATTCTAGCTTAATTTGCATAATGAAAATAGAGAAAAGGTCATTTTTCGTGGAACCAATATAAGGCAAATGGTATTTGGACAAGTCAACAAGTAAACCACTCATGATTCAACGTTTATCGGCAATCTTTCTTTGAGGTTATTAATTTTTTTTATGTAAATTACAATACAAAGTTCAATTTGAAGAAGGTGCCAATAAAAATGTAATTTACTTTTTATTTGAAAAGTAAGGGGAATTTAGGTATTTCAATAAATCGTTCGGGTTTTTATAGTTTTTCAAATTTTTTGGAAGAAAAAAAAACTGATGTTGAAAAATGACCTACGCTTAATAAAGAAGCCTTTCTGAAAAACGAAGTTTTCAAGAAATCGATTTCATTATGGAAATTTCCAGAAGAGGAAGTAAGCCTACATGCTCTGTAAAACAGGCACTAAATGCATCTCATTTGAAGTGTTCAAACCATCTATTTAGGAAATTAAGGACGAATCCTATGAAAGAGGTCTTCCTGTTGACACTGATACCTCTACCGTTATTTTATTCTGTTTTTATATTTTACATTTGCCATTTTCAAAATTAATGAAGCTGTAGAAAATGTTTCAACATGAGAACGAACTTGAAAAATTTTCTGCAGCTTCATTAATTTTGAAAATGGCAAATGTTCCATCTATACCTTTTGCAGTACATAGAAGAAATTATTCAAACATTTTTCTTCGTATTAATAAAGAAAGGTATTTGCAAGTAGCAGACAAAGGTAAACCTTCTTAATGTTTATAGTAATCCCCATTACCAATAAAATAAGTGGTGATTTCGGTGATTTTAGTACAATTTTTGAGTGACTACTCACACCCTTAAAATCTGTTAAGATCATGCATGGATTTTGAGACTGTTTTGCGGTCTATCTGACTAGTACATTCATATGTAAGTTACACCGAGACTGACTACAATTCAGTTTTCCCCATTTAGACCAACTGTTTGAAGGACGTTGAAGAAGCCATGTTAGTATATGTGTTTATAGTCGGAATGCCGAATTTTGCTGCCTTATAGTTATGAGCTTTATAGGACGACAGTACAGGTTTTTGGTTATATTTATCTATATATCCTGGGTTGGATTTTCTTGCATGTAACGTTTTATACTCTTCATGACTACTTTTCTGCTTTAATACTTTCTTTAAGAACCTGTTTAGCCTCTCGTCTAGCAGAGAATTGTTTTTAAAAGAACCTGAATGTGCCTAGATGTTGAAAGTAAGAGGAACGTTGAGAATGAAGACACCTCTTCCTTTACCAAGTTTTAAATAAATTTCTTTTTTGCTCTATGAATATTAAAATCTAATTCCGTAAACAGATTAACCTTGGCGTTATTATCATAAGTAAATGCCATAACACCTTCAAATCAAACACATTTAGAACCATGTTTTACAGAGCTTGCAGGTTACGTGTTTTGAAAATGTCCATAAATCAAGTTCGCTTGCAGATTATGTGTTTTGAAAATGTCCATAAATCTAGTTCCTGAGAAGATATATTTATGTAAAAGGCTTCACAACTTGTATTTTCTATAAAATTTATTCTATAAAATTTAGGTTATTTCCCAGCAACATTCTTTAACATTTCCTGTCCTCATTAGAAAATCGGATCCCTAAACTTGAAATATTCCTTAAAATGTCTTATTTCCATGAAGAAGCGAACACATATTTTCAACAACAACAGATGAAGTTCTTCATAAGTTCCTTCCAGAAGCCAAATGTTTTGTCATATTTTACAATCTATCAAAAGTCAAAATTATTTTGACAACAATGACAAATTTACAAAAACATTTGACACATTTTAGTTTACTAGTTCAACTGTCTAAATGTTTTATGAGTATAGACAACCTACGCAGCAAAAAAACTCACTAGCAAATACCTTTCGTAGGCTATATATGTAAAACATTATCTTATCAATACATACAAAACATCACTCTTAGTTAGAATTCGAAATGAAAAAAAAAAAACAAGGAAATGCAAATAACTCAAGTATATAACAATAAAACTACGAACTAAAAATAAATACCCTTCTCAAATAATCGCATGTGGGATTCTCGAAACTACAAAAACAAAGTCGATCGTTATACAAAAAATTATCTATCTAAAATAACCGCTTACTATACTGTAGAAAACAATCGATAGCTAAAGAAAAATTCGTTAAGTGACCTTCATTGTCTGTCTGATAGCATTATAGAGGAGTAATAAATCAATTTTGACTGGAGTGGTAAGATGGTTGCAAAATCTCGCTCGCTCATTATCTATTTCCATGACTATGAAACTGAATACAAGCATATTAGGATAATTCATATAAATAAACATCACAGGAGTTGAATCTCATAAATATAAGCGCATATATATATATATATATATATATATATATATATATATATATATATATACACATAATATATATATATATATATATATATATATATATATATATATATATATATATATATATATATATATATATATATATATATATATATATATATATATATTCAACTCTCTCTCATACAATCGTAACCTGACGTACCATTTAACGAAACAAGTCACAGAACAAAGACAAAACGAAACTATGGTCGCTTATCTTATCGATGTGCTGAGAAATCTATCGTTTCTTTTATCACTCGAGGTAATTTTGCATTTATGACTTCCTGTAGAATGTCATCCCTAACTGGTTTACGTAAATGAACTGAAACGCGAGATGAAAGTTTTACCGAGTTGACAATGAGGTGGTGTGCTACTGACTTCCGAATATTTTCAAAGGAACATTTCGCTATTAGTCCACTTTACATGGTTAGTGTTGAAGAAGTAGTCGTCTCACTTCGCTTCCATACAGATACTGTTTCTTACCGGTAGGTAAAAACATTTCAAACCCTGAACATGCTCCCTAAATTATGCGGAGGTGTATAACGACTGTATGTGTCACATGAACAAGTTTTTTCTGACATTTTTCCCAGCAACCGTTACACCATTCACACGCACACACATATATATACATACATACATACATACATATATATATATATATATATATATATATATATATATATATATATATATATATATATATATATATATACATACATATATATATATATATATATATATATATATATATATATATATATATATATATATATATATATATATATATATATATATATATATATATATATATATATATATATATATATATATATATATATAGTATTTATACACACATATACATAATACTGTGTGTGTGTAGCCCGATAGTAGTAACATATTTACCTAACCCGTTGACCATTAAGATCTGGAAAGTTACGCCATGCTGGGTTTGATCAGTACTTATAAGGGAGACTTACAACGTATTAGCCAGATGCTTTTGGCACATAAGCTCCTTGAATAACCGCATGGCAAGTCATGGGGCGAGCAACCTCACCACCCCCCAACCCCACCCCACCCACAACGGGGCGAAAGTCGCAATGGTGACATCTTTTGGCACTACCCGCGTTTGAAGGATTTGCATGATTTGTGAAAACATAGCAGGTGATTACACGGATGTTTTGAATGTAGCCCAGTGTCTGCTTGCCTGGATTACGTGCGTGTAGTCCTGCTACACAACCAGATGTTGTTGTGTGTAACAAAGAGGCTGCATTCCAGCTTGCCTGAAATTACTGAAATAACCGCGTGAGAGAGGAAATTGTCTTTACAGGTAAACTGCTCACTAAAATTGCTCCTAAAAACACAATTTTAATATTAAAATTTTTTGGGAAGTAGTAATTCATGATTCATATTCTGAAAAATTTATGAACATATATATATATATATATATATATATATATATATATATATATATATATATATATATATATATATATATATATATATATACACATACATATATGCGTGTATGTATGTATATTTGTTCAAGAGAATCCAGGCAGTTGTTCTTAGATACTTAACAGCTTCATTTACCAAGCGGAGTATGCTTAACAAGCAATAAGCACAGCACTTCGTTGCAGAGAGCAAAGTAAACGTGCAAACAAAGCAATATCTACGCTAACCGTAACTCTTCCAGCCTTTTGACGGCCGACGGTGTCGGTTCAGATACACATCAAAGGTGTCTGCATAATGTTTTTGAATGGCCCGAAATTCGTCTCTCGGCATCGCACTAATGTCTATATGCGAGGGAGCAATGCTCAGCTGAGATACTTTTCTGCTCTTCTGCTTGAACGTCTTTCTCCTCCTCTGCCTTCTTTTTTTTCCCCTCCTCCTTCATCCTCTCTCTCTCTTATACTCCCTTTGTTTCCTTCCAATTCTGCTATTCCTCATTCTCCCATCTTCTTTTAATTTCTTCCCTCGTTTCCTATTACTTCAGTCTTTAATGAAATTATTCGTAAAACCTGTTGTCATTATTATTTATTATTATTATTATTATTATTATTATTATTATTATTATTATTATTATTATTAATCACAACCAATAAGTATAAATATGCTACAGGCTCTTGCAAAGAAAATTTCTCTTAAACTAGAATTAAAAAAAAAAAGAAATTAGGCAATAAATAAATGTGTAAGGTACCACAAATAAATATGAATGTACAAAAACTGCAGAGAAAGTTAGAAAAATCAAGAAATGGTAAGATGCATACAGTACAGGTAGAAGTGGTTTACCATTTTGGACTTTAGTTAATCGCTCGGCCGGGTTTGGGGTATTCGCACTACTGCCGTTGAGAGAGAGAGAGAGAGAGAGAGAGAGAGAGAGAGAGAGAGAGAGAGAGAGAGATTTTATATAAAAATAAACATTGGCTAACAAATGAAATGCGCAACAATATAACAGGTAAATCATGATAATAATATAACATCTACGGATAATTAAATCCAAGTTTACATTCGCCG
>NC_089777.1:41824895-41832395 GCF_040412425.1 Macrobrachium rosenbergii | reverse complement strand
TGCCCAAGTCTGCATATTGACACAGACTCTCTGATGCCCCGTCAATTTGCTCTTGTGGGATGACCCGTGACTTTGTTCATTCTTGGCAGAAATTTCTGTAGCTTTCATCCTTCAATCCTGTTTTCCTTTGGGATCAAGTCATGGATTCTCAAGTTCTTCAGGAAGGATTAAAGGACTGCAACCTGATGGCTTCCTGCTTTTCTTCATTTCTCTCTCTCTCTCTCTCTCTCTCTCTCTCTCTCTCTCTCTCTCTCTCTCTCTCTCTCTCTCCTGTGTCCTATAAATCATTCAGTACTGTAATAATAATAATAATAATAATAATAATAATAATAATAATAATAATAATAATAATAATATTATTTTTATTATTATTATTATTCTTCAGAAGATGACACCTATTCATATGGAACAAGCCCTCAGGAGCCACTGAATTCAAATTCAAGCTTCCAAAGAATATGTTGTTCATTGCGAAGAAGTAAAGGGAAAAAATGAAGAAAATAAAAACTACCCGTTTGTCCAAATACACACACATTTGTGTGCGTATATATGCATCTTTTTCCCAATATAGAGATTAACGCTATGGCACAATGGAATTTTCAGAACACAACCCAAAGCTTCTTCCACTTAGAGATGGAAATCTCTCCAAGTTTGAAAATTACACCGGAAAATATCAGTGGTCAAGTCGTTATCTATTACAAGGTATAATGCTGTATTATTATTATTATTATTATTATTATTATTATTATTATTATTATTATTATTATTATTATTAAAGTGATTTAACCAGACCACTGAGCTGACTTTCAGCTCTCACAGGGCTGGCCCGAAGGATTAGATTAAAATACCAGGTCTAGGCCTGAAGCCAAGAACTAGGACCCAATAGATCATTCAGTACGATGATCAACGAATTAAAATGAAATTAAAAGGTGCACATAGGTACATGCTCTCATACTGGAACGCATACATACAATAAATACATTTACTCATGCTTCTTTAAATACACACTAAAAAGATATATTAAAATTCAGAATATAAGTTAAGTAATATTTTAAAATTTTGTTTTTTTTTAATTCGACAAGTGCTATAGGGGTTTTCGTGCTTTTATTATTTATTATTATTTTTATATTTTATTAATTAAATCACATTTCCTGTAACGACGTATCGCCCGAGTAAGCTTTCTTCTTAAATAACCAAATTGACAATGTTCAACGAGGTTCTGTTTAAACATATTTCCTGTCTGAATTTGTTATCTTCTTATTACTGGGCAGAATGTTTATGTCTAGCTGATGTTTATCATTTGTTATCAAGTAAATATATTTTCTTTTTCATTTCCAGTGACAACAACAATAGATCACATGAATTAACTTGGTTTTGGATATTCTCTGGGTGACACCCAGAGAATTCCAAAGCCAGGTGAATAGGTTTGCTTAAGGGAACGCTGGTCTATTCAGTTGTGGCGTGACGTGCTACCACTGCACAACGAAGCCAGAAAAGAGACACGTCTTCTACTTTTTCAAGAACAAAAGGAATTGAGAGAGAGAGAGAGAGAGAGAGAGAGAGAGAGAGAGAGAGAGAGAGAGAGAATGCGTTAAATTCACGGTATTCAAGAGTACAATCCATCTGCAATTTTAAAAGCAAGACAGAGCACAGTGCTAGCACTGTTATTCCTATTTATTTTGCAAGATGGAAGAAAATTATTACTTGGAAGATTTACGGTGAATTGACAAAATACCTAATCCTCAGCTCCCTACATCCTCCCGATCATCAGCCTGCGCAATTAATCTTGCAATTTTTGCCTTAACAACTCTCAAAAGTTATAATTAAGTAGCCTACTCAGTGAACAGCCATCCTCTTTGTAGGTCGCTCGCTCGCTCGCTCGCTCGCTCGCTCTCTCTCTCTCTCTCTCTCTCTCTCTCTCTCTCTCTGGAATCCTGAAGATAATTGAATGATTCGCCTGCCAATTTGCAGCGCTTGTTTAACTGCCTCCATAAGCATTCATCATCCGCAAGTACAAGTACTTACCTGCTTGATGTTCAGGAGACAAATGATGACCACTCTCTCATCTTCCTTCTTCCTCTCCCTTTCCACACAACTGCACTCCTTAGGGATGATGAAAAACCATCATTATCACTGCCACCATCACCGCTATCACCAACAATCACCATTCATCTCGTTTGTCATCACTATCATTAAGTAAGCGGCCTTCGAGTCAAAGCCCACGTTGCCTTTCTAATGTTCCTTATCGCTACCATGAGGACCATGTGGAGGCGAACTCTTGTTTATCTGCAATGTGAGTTTTGTCTCCGCTAATGATTGTCATTAGCGTCTGCGCTGATCACTGAACGGTATCTTTGCGTTCCAGTGTCATTATCTTTATTCATCACGAGCAGTCCTCTATCATGGCCATCTGTAAAACAGCTGACTGGTCTTGGACAAGTACGAGGTGGAAACGTTTCCCAGCATTTCCACCTCCATCGCGAAAAAATATAAGTAAATTTCAAAAAATAAAATTCTATGCCCAGCTAATTTTCATCATATGTTGTATCCAATAAGTACCATATACCGTCAAATTTATCAGCCTCCTACAATACATTGACTAATATTCCCTCCTTTTAACCCACAACCTTTCAAAAGCAGGTGTATTTTACCTCCAAATCCGTGTGGCCTTTGGAAAACAGGAGTTGGTTCCTTCCGTTTCCTGACCATTGTTGATAGACAAACCAGTCTATCCTCTAGAAAACAGGTTCTTTATACTGCTAAATCTATTTACCTTCTGGAACACAGATACCGTTTCCAGTTATACCATTCAAAATCAAATGAAAACTGAATGAGTGTAACAACTCAATCATAAAAAAAATTAACTTTTTAATAAAGCTATATACTCTCCGTTCAGTTATTGTTTCTATGCTAAATTCTGTCGCTATGTGATTTTACTGTAAATACTGATGAACATGTTATGAGAAAATAGTTTTTAATTTTCAAACGCATCCCTTGGAAAATCCAGCACGCGGCCCTGAAACCCATCTGTCTTCCGGAAAAGAGATGCCATTTCCAGACAAATCCGTCTAGCTTCTGGGAAGCAGTTGCAGCTCCCCCTTATTTGTTCCTTCTATGATCTCGCAAAACAAGAATCATTTCCTGCCCTTTTCCGAGGCCATGCTAGAAGTCCTTCTGACCCGGGGTACGTTGGGGTCCTCAATAACAAGTCTTGGAGCGCCTGTGGTGATGAGCGAATCGACCCGACTGACTTTGCATGAACAAATAACAGTAATTAAACATAACTCAGATGCACGATAGGCGCATGACATGCCTTGTAAAGAGCGTAAAATATCGGTCTGGATAGAGTTATCTCGCTAACCTTTGCTTCTTCTTTTTGGCAGAGACTTCTAGTCGTCTTAATCTACCCACCTAAATAAGGCAAGGCACAGGCCATCCTTCTTGCAATTAAAAAAAATAATTAATTATCGCCTAGCATTAGAGACATAAAAAGAAAAGGAACATACATGTCCAAATTAAAAGTAATGAGAGAAAAAAATCAGAATTAAAATTAAAAAGATAATTAGCTACTTTAAATGCTAGTGGGTGAGAAGTGTAGTGAGTAAGGTGCCAGAGCCTTTCGAATTCATGAATTGAATACCTAAGTAGAATCGAATACTATCGGGACCAGGAAGCCGTCGGGTTAAAGCAAAGATTATTGATGAGAGAGAGAGAGAAAAAAAAACAAAAAAAAAAAGGAATCCAAGACGCGTGCTCCATCATCACATATGGAGTAAAAGACGCTCTAATTCTGGAAGATCTCGTGAGCATTTGAGCTGCAAATACTGCAAGTTTTGGAAGAGGGGTGTTAGGAGTTTGGTTAGGAGTTTAAGATATTTAATCCTAGAGGATATCATACTAATATAAAGATGACAAAAAATGTTCTGATTCTGGAAGCGCTCCAAAGTGTCTCAGAAGGAAAAGGCGACACATCATTTTGGAAAAGAAGAAATCCCTTCTATACCTGGAATAAAATCTGGAAAAGCTAAAAACCATACAAGATAAAAATACACTTGTCTCCGAAAGTTATCTGAAGAAGAACAGATCAGGAATTTGGAAGCGTTCCTATTTTGCTTTCATGGTTACTCTGAAATATATTCGCTGAAAATCAATTTTTCTTTTAAGAAAAAGATATCTGAATTTATAATTCTGATTTCACGAGCAATCTAAACTGTGAAATTACCGAGGCAATCGTTCATTTTCATGGTCTCCTGATGCTGTTTATATAGTTAGATTTTAAAACAAGAGCAAGTCAGACGTAAATGGAGTTTGTGAAAAATATACAGAATCTATACTTATTATTTATAGGCTGAACCTGGACCAACCTCGAAGCATCCGTATGGAAAATGTCGAAAATATTAAGAGAATAACATTATGTAAGAGAAAAAAAAACGGGCATCGTGCCAGCAAGGGCTCTTGTACGTCTAAGCGTCCACAGAAAATAAAACTATATAAAATAAAAAGACAATTGATGTAATTGTGCCATCACGGTCCCTAGTAGAAAATAAATGATCTTCTATTAAAAAATAAATATATAAATAAATGAATACACAAATAAAAGCAGTACCCAAAAGAGAGAAACAGACAATAAAGAAGAAAATCTACTGCGCATTCCAGGTCACCAGGCACATTGTTAGCGATGAACCCGATATGAACAGACGAGAAGTTAATTACAAATTAATCTTGGTGAAGGTCAGCGCTAAGAGAGACAAATGACACAGGCGGTGCGCAAATACAAATGGAGCTATGAACGTATATCTCGTGGGACCAGAAATAAATAAATGAGAAGACGACACACGAGTTTCATGTCTATTTAAAATGGACTCACTATAATAATCATTATCATCGTAAAATTTACGCATGGTGAAAATTGTGACAAATAAACAGGATAAGAGGTTGCTACTGAATCAAAGAAACATATTAAAAAATAATTTAGCACTTAAAGTGAACTCCTGTTCAACGTATAATAATAATAATAATAATAATAATAATAATAATAATAATAATAATAATAATAATTGGAAACTTCGTTACTGAACTACACCTTTTCACCCTCAAATTAAAAAAAATTGAACTTCATTTTAAAGAGAGTTGACTTTCATATTAAAAAATTGAACTTCAAATTGAAAAAGTTGATTTTCATATTAAAGAAAAACTTTTTAAAAAATTGACTTTCACATTAAAACTAGTAAAAAATGCGCCGGAGTTTCTTCGGCGCAGTCGAGTTTTCTGTACTCCCGCTACAGAGCATAATCGGTGGTTTTGGTAAAATGCTGAATGAGCAGCGGCCCATGAAACTTTAACCACGCAAGGTGGTGGCCTATCCTATATCGTTGCCAGAAGCACTATTACGGCTAACTTTAACCTTAAATAAGATGAAAACTACTCAGGCTAAAAGGCTGCAATTTGGTATGTTTGATGACCGAAGGGTGGATGATCAACATACTAATTTGCAGCCTTCTAGGCTCAGTAATTTTTAAGATTTGGTGGCAGACAGAAAAAGTGCAGACAGAAAAAAGTGCGGACAGAATAAAGTGCGAACGGGTAGACAAAGCCGGCATAAGTTTTCTTTAACAGAAAACTAAAAGTTGACTTGCAAATTGAAAACGAAGTTCAAATTAAAAATGTTGACCCCTCAATTTAAAAAAAAAGCTGGATTTCAAATAAAAAAGAAACTGACTTTCAATTTTAAGAAGTTGACTTGAAAGCCAATTTACATTTCCCCTGCCTGGGGGTAACCCGTATTTAAGCCCGATCCGTCGGCACTTGGGTAAGGAGTCGAGCCGAGGCTCTTGCGAGCCATTAGGCCCTCTCAGCGCCCAGTGTTGACGATTTTGGTTGGCCATGTGCTTCCCTTCTCGAAGCCTTCCGACCGGGAGGTGGTGAGCACAGGCCTCTGCTGTATTTGCGCTGCAATTATTATTATTATATATAAGATAGCTTAACCAGCCCACTGGGCTGACTATCATCTCTCATAGGGCTGGCCCGAAGGATTAGGATGAAATAGCAGGTCTAGGCCATAGGCTTAAAACTGGGACCAAATAGGTGCAAGGTCTGAGGATCGGAAGGGTGCACCACCATGAAGGAAGGCTTGCCAACCCTATCATGTTTTTCCCGAGCAGTATTCAAAAAAATACTGAGAGGACTGAGTTATGCAAAGAAACGGTTGCTAGGGGCGCGACAGGGTAGCCAATGAGGATTTGAAGAGAAAAATGAAGAGAAAAAGTACTACAAGCTACGAAAATAGGCTCGCTAAAGATAGATGATATCACATTTTTTTTTTTTTTTTGCAAATTGAACTTCATTTGTTTTAAATCGGGTTGATTTTTAAAATTTGAAATTCAGTTTTTTTGAATTGAAGGTCAACATTTTTAATTCGAACTTCAACTTTTTAAATTTACAGGTCAATTTTTTTTTTTTAATATAAAAGCCAACTTTTTTAATTTGAAGTTCAATTTCTTTAATATGAAAGTCAACTTTTTAAAAATGAAGCTCAATTTTTTTTTTTTTTTTTTTTTTTGAGAGCGAAAAAGTGTAGAACAAAATAATATTAAAAGCTAACTTCCCAATGAAATAAAACATTCTCAACTAGCTATGAATTGTCAAGGTTAACTAATAATTAGACCGAGAAACTTGTGATCTTGCGTGCACACATACTCACGCATGCAATAATAAATAAATATATATATATATATATATATATATATATATATATATATATATATATATATATATATATATATATATATATATATATAATATATGGCAACAAATGTTGATGTTTGTACATTCTCAATATGGCAACCCCGCCCCCTACATTCTCAACTCTCTCTCTCTCTCTCTCTCTCTCTCTCTCCTAATGATAGATCCTGTTCATGATCGATCGAACTCTCACTATTATTGATTATCGGTTGCGCTTGGGTTGGTACTGTTGTGTCCATGGATCGTAAGTAGCCAATGAAAATTAGTCTTTTAGTTTTTTTATTAGACTTTGCATTTGTATTCTATTTCTAATATTGTTTATAAATTTATGTTCTTTACATTCTTTCTATGTACACTCCTCATGTTCTTCATATTTTCATTCTTTACATTCCTTATTCTTATATCTTTAGTTTTTCTTTATATTTCCATTCACAGACTATTCATTATATCCTGTTCTTCAATGCCATCAAGTCTTCCTTGATCGTGTTTACCCTACTCTGACCTCATTCAGAATGTTTCTGGCAGTTCTTACTCCCTTTTTACTTGGGAGAGGAAGTATCCTTTATTCTTCAACCTTGTCTCCTATCTAACTTCTCCAGCAATTATTCTTCATATCTTTTATACCGAGGTTGTTCCATTATTTCTTTTCCTTTCCAACTGTGTAGTGTGACATTTATTTTTCCAGTTATAAAGTGCTACATTTATTTCATTTATTTTCCAATTGCATAGTGTTACATTTATTTTTCAAACTGTAAAGTATTA
>NC_089777.1:41817395-41819895 GCF_040412425.1 Macrobrachium rosenbergii | reverse complement strand
TGTGTACAAAATATTGAACGAAACTGATGTTCTCATTAAAAGCGCAAACAATTTTCAAGTATCTGAATATGAGCCGATTTACTGTTATTATCTCTTTCTGTTTTATTTTTAGTTCTTCTATTAATGTGGTAAATTTAAATTGATTTATTGTCTTAATGCCTGAAAATACTCAAAGATATTTCAGTTTCTTATAAATCAAGAAAACTCCAAAATAGCCGAGTATAAAGTGTTTTATCTCACAATTATATATATTTTCTTGGTAGCCTTATTTTCAAGCTACTTGATATTGAAGGGAATTTATTTTGTCTTTTCAAAATATATAAGAAAGTTTCCATAAATATTCATGAATATCCTCATTACTTTAAAAAACACCAAAGAAAATTTGTTTTTAAATTATAAAATGAAATTAAGCAATAACACTCAAAAAACTATTGTTCATTCCAGCGAGTCCCACACAAGCATGTTGGTTTTGTTCTATAATTATTCACTTGATTTTTTCTCTCCTTTTAATATAGGCTACTATCCTTATAAAATCTGAGGAAGCTTATTTTGCTAACTGAAGGCTTATCAATCTTGTCCAATAAAAGTCTAGCTTATATACATGATAATAATGTGAAATACGTACACTTGTTTGTTACCAAAACTTTGCGTTTATACTTGCCATCGTTCAGCTCTGGGTCATCTCTCGCCAATAACCCCTATTCAAGTATGCAGAATGAAGGTACCTTAGTCCCAGTCCCAGGACGGTACGTTACGTGCCATGGGTCGACATTTACCATCTCATTCTCTGTTCAACCAAAAATAAACTCTGTATTACAGGGAAGGGAGAGATACTAGTCTCGAGTGATGACAAAGCCGACTATTGAAGAGAAAAACGTTGAATTATGCCATGTGCATAATTCACTGCGCAAATCAACAGATACAAAAGTACGTTAGACACACACACACTCTCTCTCTCTCGAGCTTATTTCTGGATCAAATCCCACTTTTTTTTCCATATCTACGCCTTTTCTTTGAAACTGTCCTGTATAAGACACTGGGCTGCCTCCCATTTTACTAGTTTTACTAGGCATCTTTGACAAAATTAATAAACTTGGTCTCAAGAAGAAAGATCAAGAAGTTTTTTAGCCCAGAACCCAAGAGCACAAGCAAAAAGAAAAGGAAAGGAATAACGCTGGGCTTCACCATGAAGTGAGAGAAGGTCTAGTAATATGATGTTTACCGAATTCTTCGATTAATGTTTAAAGAGGTGGCAACGGCTACGTAAATCTAAGCATCCTGGGGAAACCCGTTCTGGAAACCGCTTAGAAACACCGTTTTAGGTCACAAATGGCCTGGCCAACGAGCTCGTGACGCCAAGTCGTTAGAAAACTCTTGTTTTCGCCTGAAATGGTGCGTTCGATTATTGCCGTCAGCACATAATGAACGTTCGCTTACCTTTACTGTTTATTTTTGCTTAAATATTGCGAAGTGGTTTAGAAAGGAGGTTTTTTCTTGCCATTGTTTAGTAAAACACGCAGGATGGATATTGTTTATATATATATATATATATTTATATATATATATATATATTAGTACAGTTTATATATATATATATATATATATATATATATATATATATATATATATATATATATATATATATATATATATATATATATATATATATATATATATAAATTTATAGGTTGAGATTATATAAAGGCAATGCCACGAAGGAAAGTGAAACAACGGAGTGGTGCTAGGCCTTTCGACTTACTGTCGTTTGCCTAGTAGACTGATGACTTACTGTCGTTTGCTTAGTAGACTGATGGAAACATAAAAATAAGTTTACAATGAAAGCTCGTATAAATGGCAGGTGGGGATTATAAAGGAAAGTACGTACCTGGCATCCAACACAGTTGAAGAATTAGGAGACCTACCAAAACAGCGGTAAATATTTAAGAGGTTTTACAAAAGATTATGCCCAACAGCTCGGAAGCTGGGACAAGTCAATTAAAAGATTATACAGGGAAAGATATTGATCACCAAAAAATTACCGTGGCAAGAATAAGCTGATTACAAATGTTATGAAAGTTCAACTCAATAACAATTTTTGCAAAGTGAACATTTTCACGATAAAATATATTAAACATACGAATACACAGAAAATATATATAAGGTAACTAATTAGTAATTAAGTCAGTAATTTTATCTGTAAGGTCATTCTTGAACATTTTACTAATACAGGGGTCCACACGAGTTCGATGAAATGCGTAGTAACTGGAAAACAGCTAGCGTACTGCAATTATGACGGTGATGATAATGTAAGTTATTTGGTACTGCACTACATGTGGAAGTTGATATTCTTAATGTTACTGACATCTGAAGTAGAAAGTATAAGCATATATAAATACACACATATATACATATAGTATGTGTATATATATATATATATATATATATATATATATATATATATATATATATATATATATATATATATATATATATATATATA
>NC_089777.1:41789895-41807395 GCF_040412425.1 Macrobrachium rosenbergii | reverse complement strand
GCTTCTTGGGTCGCTAAAAATAACAAAATTATTGAATGATACTTGCTTTATAATTTTGATGGCTACTGCGATTGCACACAACTGCTGTGAAGACAGGCATTATTAGGCAAAGATAACTGATACGACTTGTTCTGGGATATAGCTGCATATCCTACTCCATGTTGTGATTTAGACCCATCTCTATAAATTGCGTAATGTGAACGTTTTTTGCCTTATATGATCTATGGTTTTTTGTCTAAGGTGTTCTGGGGTATACGAGGATCTTTTTGATAAATATTTCAACTGTGTGCAACTCCTTACTTTGTTCATGGTCCAATGGGATGGTAACTTCACTGTTGAAGGTACTGGTATATCTAGGTTCAGCGACTCAGTCTATTACCACTAATTGGGAAAGGAGGTGGATGATTGTTTACAAATATATCCCTTAGATCAAATAGATTTTTTGTTGGTGAATCACTTGCCTTGATTCTTAATGCACTTTTCATTGTTATGAAACTCTATGGAGGAAACAGTGGCAGTCTGCCACATTCGACTTGTACTGAGGAGACTGGTGAGGATCTAAATGCTCCTGCATATTCTTAGTCCTTCATTGTGAATTGATCTAATATTTTCAGTGCTGCTTCTGACGCTGAACCATACTTCACTTCCGTAGTCACGATTGATAACACTGTTGCTTTATACAGTATGGTAAGAGTATGTCTATTAGCCCCCAATTAGTGTGTGTGATAGTTTTTACTAGACTTAGCGCCTTGCACTTGGATTTCTCATCTAAGTTATTATATGGGCTTTTCAATTCAGGTGTGCATCAAACATTATTAATCCTAAAAATTTTGCAGTTTGGCTAATTGGTATATTATGGTTTCTGATTTTCAATTCTACTTCTTCACCTTTTTTCCATTTTTTTTTTTTTTTTTATAAAACATGACAGCTTGAGTTTTTTCTATGGAAAATCTAAAGCCTACAGATGAGGTCCATTCAACTATTTTTACTATGGTGTTATTACTAATTCTTTCTGCATGCTTCCATGTGTGATGCTATAATATATCGCAAAAATCATCTATACACAGGTTACTTTTAATTCCCCACAGGTGTGCATGTTACTAATATTAATTGCTAATGTAAACAGAGGACCACTAAGGACACTCCCTTGTGGAACTCTATTTTCAAGTGGAAATGTCTTGGAATAAACATTATCCATTCTCACCTGGAAACTGCGATCAGTCAAAGTTTTTAATAAACTTTGGAAGATGGCCGCGTATGTTATTGTTATGTAATGATTTTAATATTGCATACCTCCATGTAGTGTCGTATGCCTCTTGGATGTCAAAAAAGACAGCTACTGTATTTTGCTTTCTTTCAAATCCTCTACGTATGTGGTCTCCCAGATTAGATAGAGAATCTAATGTAGATCGATTACAAACTGGGAGGGAGTTAAAATTTTATTTTCGCATATGTAAGTCGTGCATTTACCATTTTCTCCAACAACTTTTTCTCCAATTTCTTGCATAGACAACTTGTTAAAGAGATTGGTCTATAATTGTTCACATTACTAGGATCTCTTCCAGGTTTCGGCATAGGAATTATTATGGCATTTCGCCATTCATCTGGAAACAAGTTTTAAAAAGTATGATTTTGCCAAAGGTGCTAGGTGGCAAATCATTTCAAAGCAAATATCATCACCCCCAGGAACAGATTTATTGTTGTTCAAGAGAGCATATTCCCACTCTTCCATATTGAATTTCTTATTATAACATATATCTTCCTTTGTTTCAAAATTTAAGTATTACAGATTCTGCTTTATTCTTTATTTTTCTAAAATGTTTGTCAAATTTTGGTCAGTGCTTATTTTGGTAAAACTTTCCCAAAGTATGTTACTCATTTTTAAGGGATGTACATTTTGTTTGCCATTATCTAACGTAGCTTGTCTGGGTGGTCTAATTTATTTTTCGGAATTTTTCCCGTATTTTTTATTAGCCTTCTCAGACTCACCTAAGCAGTAAAATTTTGCGAATGTGGAAATGTTCACGCCATTTAAACCAAAAACTATGTAGGATGATTCGTCAGGACCCGGGCCCAAAGGCCAGGGTCCCTAGCCCCTCACCTCGTCAAGGCGTCCTACTCGAGGGGTCTTCCAAGAATGGTTTTGATTTATTTATTTTATTCAATCATCTGTTTAGAGTATCTAACCTTCTTACTAGAGCGTGTTTTTCTCGTACTAATTCAGATAGATCATCTGACCACCAGGGAACTTTATGTTTTATATAATGGGGTTTTGAATGAGGAAAAGCTTTGTCTGCTGCCTTTCAATGAAAGATACAAAGAATTCGTTTGTCTCATTGTGATTTCTCAAATAATCATATCGAGGGATATTTCTGGTATGCAAGTTAAAATGTCCCAACCTGGTTTTTGCATATTATAATGTGGAGAATATGGTTTCGGTTTATCATTTAATAAGGATATTATTATGGGAAAATGATCACTCGATTAGGAGTCATGACAAGTATTCCAATCTAGTTTGTCAACTATATTTGTTGAACAAAGGGTGACATCTATTGAGGAAAATGTTCCATGGGTTTTGGAGAAATATGTATTTTACTTCATTGTCATTCAGACAACAAAGATTATTAATGTTCATCAAGTTTTCTATTTTTTCTCCATCTTTATCTGGTGCAATATTGTTATAGTCCCATATTGGATTATGTGCATTGAAATCTCCTACAATTAATATGGGATTCTTAAAATCTTTTATTATTTTCTGTAATATGTTTAAATCATACTTCTTATTAATCTGGTTGTATAAGTTAATAATATTAAATAAATTATTTTCTGTTTTCACTGTTATTGCTGAAATTTGTAATTCAGCGTAATCTATATCTACTTTGTCGTGTATCATTTTATTATGGACATATATTGCAGTTCCTAAATTATTTTAATTTTCCTTTGATGTTGTGGCTAGTAGACATTTACCTCTATTTGGAACAAATTTTTCAACGTGTATACATATAATCATTGGTTCGATTTCACTTATAAGTGCATTCTCGTTAATAATCCATTATGTTCCATTGAATTATATAACGACTGAATGGTGTAATATGAGAGTGGTCAAACTACTCTAAATATTTAAGCTGATTTTTAAAAAATTTGTTATAAGTTAATTTGTATTTTTGTAGATCCTGATTCGTTTTTTGTTGTTGTTTTAATGTGACTTTAGTTTACTGTTACAGTTTTACTATCTTGATTTAATTTTTCCATTTCGATTTTTTTTAGAATATCTACAACACTGATATGCTTTTTCTTTGTATTATTCTAAATGTTCAATACACATGCAACCTTCTTCGTGAGATTTAATGTTTGTTTTTTCCTTATTCCTATACCTCATGAAATTTCTTATGGTGTTGGTTAGACTTTCTTTATAGTTTTATTTTTGTGGCACATTGCTATAAAGCATTTACTACAACCAAATGTATCTTTGTTGTTCCTTCTTGGTTTTTCTAATGGTGCCTAAAATGGTGATGGGTAAATTTCTTTGCTTTCATCGTAGTTATCTACGTTTTGGTTTTCCATTTCATCTGAATTTTGTGATTCTGCCCCTAGAGGTATTATTGGTACTATGGGAGACAGTGGAATGTTTAATTTAGTGTTCATTTGGTGAAACTGGTGGGTTATTTATCTTTTTACAGCTTTGGTTGGTGGAATTAGGTGGGGTCTTATGTAGTTGCCTCTTCCGAATTGTGTTATCCGTTTTGTCACATTCTTGTGATTTTAATTCTTCTTCCCCTTTCTCTACGTCAATATTCGTATCTATTTCTGGTAAGGAGGTAAATCTATTGTCAACTGTGATATTGTCATTGTTGTATGAAATCTCCATTCAAGAGCTCTTTTGATCACGTATTTTTTTGTGATATCTCTTGATTTTTATTGCCATTCACTTCAGTTTGGGTATTGTTTGATTTTGAAGTATCTGCATATCGAAATTTCTCAACTGGGTCATTCAATCTTCTCACTTTTAGTTCTAACTTCGCTTCCTTGATCGACATTCCAGTTCGTTCTTGTAGTAATTCAAGCTCGGTATTGTAAATACAGAATGCACATGTTTTAGATCGCATGATGTTCTCGGCCTCAATTTATGCATTTGCTGGCCACAGTCCCAGCGGTATTTTTATATTCTGCGAACCGCAATAGGCAATATCTGGAAAATTTCATTTAATGGCTGTATGGCCATATTTGCAACAGTTCTTGCATTGCATGGGTTTGGGAACATAAGGTCTTAGTTCCCTGTTTAATACCAGTAATTTAATTTTCAAGGGCAAGGTTTGGCCACTGAACTTATTTTTGCTATTTTAATAGATTTATTTTTGTCTTTCTTGCTTGGGACCTCATATAGTTCGTAGTCTTCAACACTGTTGTATCTTTTCTGTAATGAATCTAGAAACATCGATTTGTTTTGCACTTCTTCTAGATTTGGTAATATTACTGTGCCTTGTACACTGTTTATGGTATCATGCCTTGTAACGCTCACATTTATGTTCCATATGTTTTTAATGTTTTGATAATTTTCTGACTGGATTCTCAAAGGTTTCAACCAACTATTCCTTTTTTTAATTTGTCTTATGCTCATCTCTTTGTGATGGGCACGTTCAACAAGTATTTTTCAATTTTAATAAGGATATCTTGGTCGGTTTGTAAATTAAAACCTTTGACCAGGTTGAGTCAGGTCTATATTTTCTTTGTTTTATTTTTAGGCTCCAAAGGGCCCACAGTTCAAAAGTTTGATCTATTTTTTGTTCCTTTTTTCGGTAGGGACACACAGACAGAAACAACTGGCTCAAAGGAGAATGGTTCCATTGTAACAATGCCAGTTCCTTTTTTTTACAGGGATATCCTTTTTCCCTCGCATGGGTCATCAACATTTGGAGAATTTTCCATCTCCAAGGTGGGTGCAGAGGTTGTCATCTGTGCCAAGACAGTATCATCAGAGGGCCCAGGGGCACTCGACTCTATTGTTACTATTCAAAAAGATCTAATAGAAAAAAAAAATAATAACCCTAAAAACTTTAAAAAGATATCATTAGCCTTTCATGGGGTTTATTCCTCCACTAATGGCACAAGTGAAGGCTAACTCCCAAATGTCCGCCCCCTACCCTACCCCATAGGGGATGGCACAATACGATTAGAGTGGCCCAAGTGTAAGACAAACCTGCTTGCTAGGACCGAGAGTATTACAAGAATACAATCATCCCCACCCTAATCATATTATAGGCAAATCGGACAGAATGCCAAGAGTCCTATTTTGGTGCATAAAAAAAGTTTAGGATTAACTCGGGTACTTGCTCGAAAAGGACATTGACCAGTATTTCTGACATTCTTTACATTTTCTTTTAAATCCAGACAAGTTTGGAATCAAATATAACGTTGTTATTCCAGTGACAGAAGCTACACACACACAACTGCACACAAGCATATATTCAATTATTTATATGTATATGTGTATGTCTATATATATATATATATATATGTGTGTATGTATATATATATATATATATATATATATATATATATATATATATATATATATATATATATATATATAATTACGTTTTTCCACTGCTGGGTCACTAACTTTAAGAATCTTATGGAAAAATACCAGACAGTACAGGTACAGGCACGCACACGAGACTTGGAGTGAAAGGAGAGTTTTAGCAATTATCACTCACAACCCTCTTAAAGGGTTGGGCTTTATGTGTCCCCAAGGAACACACTTGGGTCAGGTAGCTGTTACCCATCTTAATCTCCAAATTTAATCAAGCTCCTGCTGAATTTCCTTGCTTTACTAGCCATAGACCTCTTTCCTTAATCCATAGGTATGCGCCGATGATGCCACCCAAGCAACATACGAGGCCTTATAAGGCGAGGGTGGCCTCCGTCTTGGGTTCAGTTTAGTCGACTCTCAACCATGGGAAATCTCTGCCCAACTGAGCGTTGAGCCATGGGCTGTGGAACTCACCTTCCTCACACTGGATTGACTGTGCCATTCCCAGACGTCATCGATAAAACTTGGATCACCCCGACGGAAAGTTGTGTGCAAGCAATAACCGGAAGCAAAGACGTTACGTGTCCCGGAAGGGAATTGGTTGGCCAGTGCCTTTTTCTTTGACTCGTTTTTATCACCTCTCTCTCACCTTTCATCTCTCTCAAGCAATTTTCTTGTCTATGTCTTGAACAGCAACTTGCTATACCCAGTATGTAGTTCCTTGAACAGTGAATAACGTAATTCTCGCCCCTTGCTAAGGAGTGAGTAAAGTAAAGGAGTTCCCTCCAATTTTTACAGTAACTCATTTACGGAGAGATTGTGATTTGTTAGTAGTCTTATCTGGAATTATTTCTCCTCCAGGAGTGTTTACTGCTATGCACCGTTTCCACTCGTTTATTTTACTGAGATTTGTCCATTATTCCCACTGTGAATTTACCGTGTTGTTTGTGCAAAATAAATCGGTGTTAAGAAGCAATTTCTCACTTGGCGACCTACCAATTATTGATTATTCTTTTAAATATTCGTTTTGTGGGTTTGCGAGGGGTTTTGTAAGGCTAAGATTATTAAAGTCAAGTCAGACACGCAGTCACACCCCCTCGTAAATATCGTCCTCTCATAAATAAAAAAATATATATATATATATATATATATATATATATATATATATATATATATATATATATATATACATATACAAACACACACACACACACAAACACACACACACACGCATGTATGTATACCTACGCTTTCTTCCTTAAAATTGTGCCATAATCATTCTTGCTCTGGTTCATGCTCACACAACCGGCTTTAATGCAAATGCTTGTGTTTTTGCTTGCAAGCAATTTATGAAGTTCAGTTGCAGCTGTTTCAGTTATTATAAATAACAAATGTTTCGGTGACGCTCTGTACGTGCGAAAGTTTAGGTTACGTCTAAATAAGCCACGCATTCGAGTCAGTGGATGAATGACTTGCGTATTTATGCGTATGCATGCAACCAAGAGCACACGTGTGATCTCTTGCCTTCCTAATTGCATGCAAGATCACGCGTATCAGGCAATACCTGCATAAAGCCTCGTAACTTTCGTAGTCTCTACGACCCCTTGCAATTAGATTGCCTTTCTTTTATTTTTCACTGTAACCTTATGATGCTACATATTTCCATGCCCTCTTTTTTTTTTAATATCGGCAAATTTTCCTGTACGTGTTGTTATTCGTTTTTGTTATTTTTGTTTTTCTTTTTTTATCTGCATAGGCCAATGAGAGGCGCAGTACAGTATTCGTTTCTTGACAGAACCCGAAGAACGAGGGATGCAATCGAAATACGTCAATGAAAACCATAATAAAAAAAAAAATAACAAAATCGAAACCGACTGACATAAACATGGAACTTACCAGGTCCTGAGAGTTTTCAACGTACGTAAAGAAACTTACGTATTTTCTTTTTAACCTTTCGTGGATGCGTAAATGTGTGAATTTTTTTTCTTCTAATTCGCCGTCATCTCCTCCATACATGGGCCACACCTCAAAAACGGTAATGTGACCAGCCATCACAATTTATATGCATAGATTGGTACTTTTACGACCCCATCAAATTATGAGGCAGTGAAAGCATAAGAGATTCAATCACCTTATATAAAGGGTCTGTGCGAAGTCATTTTCAGCATGAGGAGGTAAGGAAGGGGAATAGGAGAAGGGATGAGAAAAGGTAGAGGCTGGGTATATAGTGGAAGGGGAGAAGGATGGAAAGATTAGCAGGGGGAGGGAAGGAAAGTTAGGAACAGAAAAGCAAGACAGAGAAGAGGAGAAAAGGAGGAGAGCAGGAGGAGAAATAGATAGATAAAGAAGACGCGGAGGGGGAGGGAGGGCATCGGGAGGACGAGAAGAAATAGTAGGAAGAGATGGAAGAGGGGAGGAGAAAAAGGAGGAGGAAGAAGAGGGGGAAAGAGGGATGGAAAGCTCTATAAAGAAGATGGAACTCCCATGGAAGAGGGGAGGGGAAAAAGAGAACTAGGAAGAGAGGAGGAAAGAGGGATATAAAGATCTATAAAAAAGAAATGACTCTCTCGCCATTAAATCTAGAAAAACATTAAATAGCCATGGATATACAAGACACACGAGTCTAAGAACCACTTTTACACCAAACCAGCCACTCTTGTGTGGATATAGTCTCATAAGTTTTGTTTTCATTATACAAAAACCAGCTTACCATGCTGGCAAAACCGAAGGTAAAATAAGAAAGGGTCGAGACAGCAGGTTACGACCCTATGGACATCATGTGCAGAGCCCCCCAACCCCAACCAGGGGCCAGGCTCAGACAACAGCGTCTTCATTCTGCACACTCTTTCAGGAATCAGTGGAGAGAGAAGATGGCCTCAGGTTGGACTACAGCATGTCTACACGTGGAGTGCATTACCAGCACTCTCGCTGTTATGCACAGAAAGCATAAATACCCGGATACCCGTTGTATTTTATTTTACAGAGATCTTTCTTTACATACAGTACATCCTCAATACTTATATGGAATGCAACACAAACTTGTTTCATTTCCACTTATACAATAAACCAGTCACTTTCTCAGTTACATAATGCCCATAAGATTTCTCTTTCATCATATTTATAAACTAATATATTTCCACACCACAATCTGCAACACCCTTCACATCGCTTACCTATCAAGTTTATGTCTCAGATTCATATAAGCAACAATAATAGAATCATATTTTTTCTCATTACCATAATTACGACCACTGTTTCATTATGTTACAACATATTTCATCCCACACAAGAACCAACAACCCAGTTCCATTAGTTTGCTCTCGTTTATCCATCAAATCATAACAAGACGGTCCAAAAGCCGCAAACATCCGCCAGGAATACACAACAATCAGTCCCCTTTCCACCAAAGCACACACCATGAAAAGTCCTTTATCCAGATTCGGACCTCCAGCACTCTTGAATCACTTGTTAGTTACAAGGTCAACCTTCGGTGAAAAAGTTTTGTAATAATTCCATAAAACAAACATACAAACTAACTAAGGAGCAAACAAACGGAATTAAAACCTACTAATCTCTTTGTGACAGATGAATGAAATAAGAAAGAGAGATACAAAGAAAGAGGGTTTCGATTGTGTGAAATAGGTGGTGGACCCGATAACCTTCATATCAGAAGCGCGATGATTGGTGCAAGGTGAGTTTTTTGTGTTTGAATATTGATGTACATAGTCATTACACGAGTAAACAAAATTGAACGTTTTCTCTCTCTCTCTCTCTCTCTCTCTCTCTCTCACACACACACACACTCACACACACACGTGAAGACAGAGTAACAGTGTAAGTTCAAGTACAAAAAAATTATTTAAATCCAATGTCAAACCTGCCCCCGCACACACACACACACACACACACACACTATATATATATATATATATATATATATATATATATATATATATATATATATATATATATATATATATATATATATATATATACATAGAGGGCTTACAACCAGAAGTGGTTATGTCCATTTTTGGCAAAATTGAGCTAAGTCCACCAAAATTATTCTTGTCCCACGGACTATGTCTACCAGAAGTGTTTATGTCCAAATCTTACTAGATGTGGCTGTTTAACAAGGTCACCCTAGAACGCTAACGTGGAGTCTGAGAGACCAACCCCAGTTTTGATCACGTGATCACTCTGTGTGTATGTGGGCTGGCCACCCCCCTTCCCAGTACCCTCCTCCCATTGTTATTTCACTCGATCCCATTCGTAACGTGTTCGACTTTCCTGCTCTTGCAGATCCATAACATCCGAGTCCACCTTCCTGCACATCCAGGTGCCATATCCGGTTAAGATATTCGAACCGTCGTCAGTGCAACATTCTTGCTCATTGCATCCACTGCTGTGCATCTTTTGGATCCTCACTGATATCCATTGCTTGTTAGCCTACGAAAGGCCTAGAGTATAAGATTTGCGGTTGTGGTACTTTGCTTGAGTACTTTGTGATTCCTTTGTGTAACGTAATTCTTGACAGTGCCCGGAGCTCTATTGACAGCTCCTGTACATATTTTATCTTCTGACTGATTTAGTGAATTATACCATTTAGTGGGCACCATAAGTTTACCTCCAACCCTTGCATTGGTAAATTTTGAGTATTTTTCACTTTTAACTTTTCCTGTTCACCGGAGCAGCCACCCTGTCAGGTGTAGTTATCAGAAACCTATTTAGAGATACCTTTCCAAAAACACGGCAGTGAGAACGTGACAATACATTTATTTTACATTTTCTTGACCACCGAACAGGATTTTGTGTTAAGATATAACTTTTAGGGTCTATATCAGTCTCAGTGAAAATTACTTTATGCATTCTGGCCCCCCCCAATCCCTACCCCACTACTGCCCATACCCTAGGCTCTACCCTTTCCCCTTTGCAATTAGACGATTGTTGTTCCACATGAAAATAATCTGGGTGGTAAAATGATCACTTTGTATGCAGACTCATTGTTAATTAATGGTGTTAGTACCTTGTTTTACATGAATTTTGTTTTTCAGGTGAATTCTGAGATGACCCCTTAATACAAACTTTTTCTCAAGATGGGAGCACTGTGAAAGTGAAAGGCACAAGTCATTTGGTTCTGATTTTTGTTAATATTTTAAGGTAAAGACGCAAACTTGCTCTCCAAAATGGTTTTGACACGATACTACCTGTTAGTAGAACCCCTAAAGACATGCCGTTAGGGAATAAATCAGTTGGTATCTTTTAACAGGTAAGTGCTCATTGTTTTGCATTCTGAGCAAGGGGCAATCTCAAAAGTAGCAGATGCCAGTATACATAAAACTTGCAATTATGTGCTGGATCAGGTCATGTATTGAGACTTCTTTTTTAGTATTTTGTGTAATTTGTCTCATTTCAGGACATGGAGGCTACGTTTAGTGTTTGCCAGCGAGGACGGGAGAAACTGACAAAACTGGAAACTGAGCTGTGTCTAATTTGTCAGAAGCAAATGCATGAAGACACAAGAGATGCATCTTCAGCAGGACTAATATCAGTGACAGATGCTTCTTCAACACAGACAAAATTTCTATTGCAAAGCATACATTGATACTATTGACTTGCTGGACAGTAATACACATATTGTGAAAGATCCATCTAAAAACCTGATTTGGCAGAAATCATATTATTTGTCATTCACGAGTAAGTCACACTTGGAAACATCTAAAAAAAAACACACACACGAAAAAACTTGTCCGCAAGCTCAATCTCCAAACAGGAGCACCAAGCCGTACCCAGGCTGTCCAGGAGTGTTATCCCACCATTGGACTACAAACAGTGCATTTTCTGTCAAGCGGATAAAGGTAGCATTAACAATATAAGGAGGTTAATGACAAAATCAACTTCGAATAAATTCTCAAACACAATGACAGTGATTACTTCCTCAGTTGTTGACTGGCAGGGGTTTGCTGTCTTACTGCAGCTGAAGTGTATTATCATACCCTCTGCTATGCAAAATTCTTAAAATCTATTGCTGCTTTTGAACATTCCTCAGAGTCATTTTCCTCAATCATGAAGCAAGCTTGCTTCAGGGCTGTTATGGATGAGGTCCAGGTTGGGTTGAATAGGGGAAATGTTTTCATGGTAAAAACTCTCTGGAAGCACTACCTAGAGTTATTGGCTACAAGGTCAGCTGAAAGCAAACTCCAGGATGACAACAACACATTGCGATGGTTTCGCAATAAGGTAAAGAAACAATTTGAGGGGAAGGCCAAGTTCATTGCAAAGAGAAATAGTGCAGATTCCCTTCCCATTTTTCCAACTGTATCAAAAGACTGTCTTATTACAAAATGGAGGGAGTGTACAGGGGAATTACAGGCAATGAATACAGAATAGAGTACATTGCACACTTCATTTTCATGGTTTGTTTATTTGCATATCTTGAAAAGTGATGATATGACAGCACTTGCTACACTGCAATATGACCAATTTTGGAAACTGCCATTTTCACACAAAAGTATTAATACAAGACTATAAGGAAAAATCAGAGGTCGCATCCCGTGGGGAGGATGGGCCCACCTATGGGCTAATGGTCTAGGGTGGATGCCAGCTTGTAACCCAAAGTGATTTGATACTTGTGATTTTGGGTCTCTGCCTCTCAACTAAAGGACCAAATTCCAGAACCCTCAGTTGAAGACTCGTGAGATGATGATGAATAATGAAAATTAACTCTCCAGAATTTAAGGAAATTGGGGATTTGTTGTTTTTAACCATTATTTTTCTATTGTGTTAGCATCTCCCTCATGTATCTTTTGGATGTATTGAATAAAAGCATTTTTCCTTAAAACTGTTTAACTGCATTTCCTTGTAAATTATAGCAGAATCTCATCCATCCAGAACCAGTTATGTCCATTACACAATTTTTTGACAATGCTGTTCATTGCAAAGAATTTATATTTTTTTCTGTCTAATAAACATTTATCTTCTTCTTCTTCGTTTAACGTGCTTTTTCCCATTTTTCAAATGGGGTAAGCATTTATATCATTAACATTAATGGCAAAAATTTTAGATGTAGCTCCAATTTGGTATTTTTTTTATAACTATGCAAAGTCTTTAGAAGCACTTTATTCAAAACCTCATCTCTGGGCATAACCACTTCTGGTTGTCAGCCCTTGACAGACTGATAGATAGATAGACAGATTAGATTATATATATATATATATATATATATATATATATATATATATATATATATATATATATATATATATATATATATAAACACTGACACACATAATTATATAAATCTATATATATAGATTTATAGGTCACAAGTATTTTACGAATTACGATAAACAGTAGATGTTTAATTAACAAGTGTGGCAGAGAAGCATTCTGAAAACCCTCGAGACGATGTTTAGCTGTTATCTGACTCGTTTCCTAATTAAGTAAAACTGTTACGTCAGGTATTCTCAAGACGTGGGTACTTGCCGCATGACTTCGTGAGTGCGTTCACCGGAAATGTTCAGGTTCCGGTGTAGGCTTGCATAAGTGCATTTCTTTTGGGCAGAGTCCCAAGGTGTGAAGAGATTAGTTATGAGAAAAATGATCACTCGAAGACCAACACTGAACATTATTAAGTCTTCAGTGAGGACCCTGTGGTGTGAGACCTATCGATCAAGAATGTGAACATTGCTGTTTGGAGGTTGTAACCACGTTTGATTTCCCAAACTGTAGATTGCTTTTTTAATGTATATATTGTCTCCTCTGTCAAGCATTTATTATATTGTGTGTACTTTATAATTAACACGTGAGGAATTCCCATATCTTTATTTTTATGCATTTTGTTTAATAAAGGCTTAATTTGACTTCCTCAGATGTTTTGCTAAGAAAGAGGTTAAAGATGTACTGGACTTTGATTATTTTGACCTGTCGTGAGATAACCGTGTAAAGACATTAATTAGTTAAATATGATAGACTGCAATAAGATTGGTCTTTTAGGGAACTTTAGTATTTCATTTTATTTCACCTCTTATTTCTTGCAATCTAATTATGCTAGATTCTGCCAAATAAATTATTTTGGGTAAAGCTTGTTTCACTGTAGACCTGAGAGAGAGAGAGAGAGAGAGAGAGAGAGAAAATGCAGGGTGAGTAGGTACAGATATGAACTACCAGTAGCCTTTTTGATACGGTCACTATCAAGCTATCAATAGATGGGTCTTCACGACTTGTAGAAACAGGCGAGCAATGAAATTTCCTTTCGACTGTAAACAAACACACACACACACACACACACATATATATATATATATATATATATATATATATATATATATATATATATATATATATATATATATATATATATTATATGTATGTGTATATATATATTATATATATATATAATACAGTAATACAAAAAAGTTAAGTAATATATATATATATATATATATATATATATATACAAATATATATATATATATATATGGAGAGAGAGAGAGAGAGAGAGAGAGAGAGAGAGAGAGAGAGAGAGAGAGAGAGAGAGAGAGAGAGAATCCTATATAGGATGTGCAAGTCTGTTAGTTTATAACGAAATCAGTTAAAGACCGAAGGACTCGTACGTTCATTTTATGTTCACTATAAAACTTCCAACTTTGCCATTCTAACGTCAACCATGCTGTCAAGCCTCGAATTTTTCACCTGGCGTTCTTTTTCGATCTTCCGTTTCTCCTGTATTCGGCGTCGAGAGTAAGTGGTGACTGGTGAATAGGAAGAGGGGGGAGAGCTGGAGTGAGGAGAGACCCATAAAGTGAAATAGAATGGCTAATGAAAATCCCTCAGTCACACTTTTTCCTCTTCCTCTCTCGGCAATGGGAGGCGCGTTCATTAGAGTGGTTACCCTAAGGGGCGTCCATTAGAGTGTTTGCCTTCCATGTGTGAGATGTTTCAAATCTGCAAAATGTATTTGTGTACGGGATTAGAAATAAGAAGAATGGCCCTTTCTCTTTGACTTTCATCCTCCAGATGGGAATGCATTCATCAGAATACCAGTGCAGGGAACAACGAGAAAAAATTATAACTAATTAAAGAACACAACGATAGAAGATCAGAGTTCTCTTTCTCACGGTGAAACACCTAAAATGTTTACTTCCAGCTGTCTTTCCTAATGCCATATTTTCTCTCTTATTTTTTCATATCCATCTGGATAGTGCTACATAAAAGATATTCGATGCCGGATCCACTGTCCTCTGAATCCTAAAAATCACCAAATTTATTTCTCCCCCCCAAAAAATAAACAAAAAAAAACAAACGTCATTTGGTTTTATTGCACAGACCATAACAAACCTTACAAGATTCATAGGTTAACGTTAAATCGAGATAAAGGAAAATTGAGTGTCGTGTAAAGGTTTAGTGCTCGAGCAAGTGCCTATGGTTCACAGTGAGGCCTGATAATCAAAAAAGCACGTAAGAGAGCATAATAAAAAGCCTGGTGAAGATGAGTTATGTTTCCATCATAGCATATGGCCAGCTTAAGTTTTAAAAGAAAGCTTACGGAAATGTAGTTAGCGTTTCGTTCTAATACCAATTATTTAAAGTGAGAAGGTCGATGGGGTTAGCAACCAAATGTCCTTAACTATCCAAGGCATGATGGAATAAAAATAAAATAAGGGAAAGGAGAGCAGAGAGCGACCTGGACGAGAACCAGATATAAACTTGCGCACAAACGAATGCTCTGCGTCCAAGTGTGTTTGGAGCCTATTATATCAAAAGCAGTTTTCCTCTTCTTGCTGTGTCCATGTTACTCATCATAAGAAAATAAATGGTTTGTTGAATCATCAGTTAACCACTCTTTTTGTTTAAGGAATTAGAAGGAATTAGAAGAGCCCATTATTTTTCTTTAGCCCTTCTTTGCCAAGAGAAGTTATAGGTCTGATATTCCCGTTCAACTGGCATTTTCTTCAAACATTTTCTTTTTAACATTTTTAAAACAGTGCCTCTTCAGTATGCTACTTGTACTACTAATCACCCCATTCTTTGCTGGTTCTCACGATTTATTGTGACCCTTTTCGCTTGCACTAGTCCTCTCCATCGACACACACACACACACACAAAAAGCTTTCACTGACAGCTAAACGTCGGAGCACGGCTATGTATTCCCAAAGAGCGACCAGCCAATGCGGTAATGGAACGCATGAAGCCATATTTCACTGTAAATGCCGCCCGTCATCCGTTACAATGAAATGCTCAGTTCATTTTGTATGGAGGAGGAATTATTAGCACGAAGCCATTCATCCCGTCGTTTCGCTTATTAGATTTCGTTTAGCCATCTCGGATCCTCAGACCCGTATACATTGCGGGTGATAATTACTTTTCGTGAGAGGCATGGTGAGTGTCACCCTGCATACAAAGTAAACATAAAACAATAAAAATAACTGGGCTTCGAGCGCGTTGGTATGTTGAGGATTATCGGAGTTGTTTATTCGTATATATCAAAGAAATTTCTAACTTTATCTGTGTAAGTAAGATGAAGAATGTGTTAACGAAAACGTTCGAGATTATGTGTTGAAGAGGACGAAAATGTAAGATAGAGCTTTAATATAAAGGCAAATCATACGAAAAAATCAGCAGGAAAGCGGAAAACAAACAACGGAGCATTAAAACCAGGCGGAAATAATAAAAAGCGCTGCTGTTTTATTAAACCAAACTCTGAGGAGGAGGAGGAGGAGGAGGAGGAGGAGGAGGAGGAGGGAGGAGGAGGAGGAGGTGGGGGGGGACGGCCTCCTCCTCCGTCCGACGACGCGATAAAACCACAATATTTTGACAAAACAATCAGAGGTACAAGAGTCATTATCTGCTGATCAAAAAATAGCCGCTGAACCCTGCCGGGTAATTGGCACGCACTGCGTAGGTCGTGAAACGTATTACAAGCTGGCCGGACGTCGTTAATAAAGAATCGCCTATTGTTCTCAAGTGTCCATCGGCGTTCATACCTAATCCCTCAGCTAGCTCCATCACGGTAGATAAAGTCAATGAGGTTATTCATCGCATTATCTCATAAAAAAAAAAAACTCGGGTTTGCGAGGTCCAATCCTCCAACTACTTCCATCACGGTACATGGAATCAATAGGGATTTATGAAATAATCCCAAAGAGTTTAATAAAAACATGTGAAAACAAAAGTAATCTCCAGAACGCTAAAACAATGGGATATTAGACGTCTCCTCCCACACTTTCTTAAATCTGAGACAATAAAACCAGCCGAGTCTTCCATCGCCTGATCTCTAGAAGCTAATACCACCTGTGTATCTACTGGTTCTTCCCATACTAGCTTAATCACATCATGAGAACTGCCTAATATTAAGAAGATAAAACCCTAGCGTATTAGATGCTTAATGACCCAGATAAATTGATCTCATTATATCACAGATGAAAAACATGAGGTTCACAAATCCCAGAACATCACAATACTGTTTCCAAGCGACTTTTCCTTCATGATGAAGTTCACTGGTCGTAATGTATATGAGAAAATGCAAAAAAAAAAAAAAAAAGTAATCCTCAGTAATTAATTAATACTGCAGTACCCCTTTGAACTGAATTGCCGTTATTCTCTATTGCATACTCAATGCCATATTTATTGGGATTCGGATCGAAGGTAAGATAATGAGTAGAGAACATGATAGGAAAATATATTTATTATTACTATTCTAAACCTTCACATGGCTGGCCTGAAGTACTTACAAAAGTAAAACGTGAAACGAGACAAATTCTACATAATTCACATAAATAGGTGACACAGAAGGTACCAAGAAAAATAAGGTATAAAACAAAAAGCAAATACTGCAGATGAGACCGACATGAACGCTGCAGAGAACCCTCCGTACTGCTTCCCAGAAAACCTTGCACTTGGACATTCCCCGTCTCTGATGAGCATTTCAGCTCATAAATCAGTTGAGCCATTCGATACAGAATGTAGGAG
>NC_089777.1:41772338-41786895 GCF_040412425.1 Macrobrachium rosenbergii | reverse complement strand
ACAAACAAGACTAAATAATAAATTCACAGGGAGCTTTACCTGTCGGATGCAAATCGGAGCGGCGCATACGCAGATGCAAATGTACATGTTCGTGAATAATGATATAAATCAACAGAAAGATATTATCTAAATCAGCAGATCGATGTTATCTCTAAGCACGATTCATCTTAATTATATTTATAGCGAGAGAGTTCGATATAAATTATAACCGCACACTCCGATATAAATTATAACCACGGACTCTTGATATTCTATTCATCATCATCGCTTTCAAATCTATGCTAATGAAAATCATGAGCGCATTCACTAATTAAGTTTTCTGCGATGTTTATTGCGATGAGAGAGAGAGAGAGAGAGAGAGAGAGAGAGAGAGAGAGAGAGAGAGAGAGAGAGAGAGAGAGAGAGAGAGAGAGAGAGAAGCATGTTAGGTCTTAAAGAAAGGACACAGTAAGTGAAGATATTGTCAGGTTTCTAGCTGTGGCATAACTTTATTTTTATAGACATAGGTGAATACACACACACACATACACATAATATATACATATATTATATATATGTATGTATATGTGTATGTATGTATATATATATATATATATATATATATATATATATATATATATATATATATATATATGCATAAAGACTTCTCTACCGACTAACCCTCTAATATGTTATTACTTGATATATAGGTCAAACTACCACAAAATTCCATTGAAATCCATCAACATAACCTATGAGATCACTTGAAAACAGAAAAACACTCAGACGGCCAAACATGGTCTGAAAATACCATCTCCATCAAACTATTTTGTTGGACAGTAATAATAAAAAAGGGTGAAGTTAATACAGAGAAACACAAGACGAATGGGTGTTTAAGATAAGCTGTTGAAAGGTACAGATGTGTGTAGAAGGGTTTCCAGAGAATGCTAACAAAAAGAACGGAGGTTAATGGTTGAGAGATAACAGAGCTGAACAAGGGGAACAGTAAATTAGCGAAGGAAATATAAGAAGACAGATAACGATGCAAATAAGGCGAACAAGTGTTCCGTTGAGCAACGGTTAATTCTGATAGAGAGGAGTGTTCAATTATGAAGGCATGGCATTCTCAATTGTTTATTATATCGAAGTGTTGATAATTTTGAGTAAAAATATTGAAAAAAAATTAAAGAAGGAAAACAAAAGATGTCATAGCCAAAGGCAAAAGCGTTTTCAGAGTATGAATGAAGTATGAATACCTATGAATGTATATTTGGCACTTGAGATTAAGGGGATACAAGTTCTACTTTTTATACTTATATATAAACAGATATTGACTTGGGTGTAGGTATTTATAAGAATGAGAATACTGACTGAGAAAACAAAACAAACATCAAAAAGTATTAACACAGGAAGTGAAAGGAGATTTAGTAAGAAAAGTAATGTTTTGAAGATGTTTTTGGCATGATATTACACGTAAAAGTGGTATGTGGTGTACATGAACTGAACAAAGTTCATGACAACTTATGGAGATGTAGTTGATTTTAGAATGAAGACATGAGGAAAGATGTAAGGTACAGTTCTGATGGGGAAAGTAACACAAATGACAGGATTGATAAAAAGTACTGTGTGCATATGATAATGAAGAGGTGATGTGAATCAAGTGATTGCTATGAAAAAGCTGTGTGGGATTTCAGAGCTCAAGAGGACCTTGAGAAAGTTCATAATTCAAATGGAAGAGCCGTAAGGTGCTTTTAGATACAAATCGAAGAAACGCCTTAGGGATTTTGTCATCTTTGTGTTCATTTTCTACCTTCCTTGTTTATCATACACAAACAGGAAGACGCACAAACACATATCTAAATATCCGCGTGTTAAAAACTTGGCACTTAGCTAGAAAGGTGGAAATTTTTTTATTTCATTTCTAAGGGCAAACCTGAATTCAACAAGAATGTGTGCAATAGAGTCGAAATCAACTTATATCTCTCTTGATGGCGAATTAGGAAAGTCCCAGTTGTCCTTGTACCATGCCAAAAAGGGACAGGTCCGAATCTTAGGAAATTTACACATACACAACACACACACACACACATACACACACACATATATATATATATATATATATATATATATATATATATATATATATATATATATATATATATATGTATATGTATATATATATATATATATATATATATATATATATATATATATATATATATATATATATATATATATATATATATATATAATTCTAAAATTTTATTCAGCATGTTAATGACCATTTTGGACGTATCCTCATTAACGTTTTCACATTAATAAAAATAATGATAAACCTACCTTTAATTTTCCCACACCCTCAAGATCTACTCCGGTGGGTTTGGAAATGACCTCAAGACAGCCAGGAAGAAGCGATCAGATCCAATCTGGATGATATTGAAAACGAGCAACATCGGGGAATATACTTCTTGCATGTCCCCACGAGTCAGATCGAGCGCTCATCCGTTGACCTATGGGTCACCTGCTCTGGATGATAATCAGGTAATCGGGTCTCTCTCTCTCTCTCTCTCTCTCTCTCTCTCTCTCTCTCTCTCTCTCTCTCTCTCTCTCTTTTCACATCAAAACTCCTTCTATCTATTGAACTGTGACACAAGTCAGTGGTGCTGCACTCAGTTTAAAAAAAAAAACCTGAGTGACCCGGTATACCTGAAATGGTCTAAGCAGTTATGTACCTAGATGTTAGTCAGCCATTGTGGGTCACAGCTACGGCAGAAAGAGAAAGAGGAACAGATAAAAAGCAACTGACGTGAGTATTCGTTGTTCCGACGAAATGCACCAAGACAAGGCAACCCTCACTCGGCCTGAGGCGGAACCATTCAAAAGAACTCCAAGTACCTTTTGAACTGTGGGACTCGAGTCAAACCTCAGCTTCTCGCCTTATCTCACGCAAAGAAACACCACTCCATCACCCGCTTTGCCGATGAGGAAAAAAAAAAAGCTCCTTCTTTTTCACCTCTCGGATTCGAATCTGATACACTTTGCCTGGGGCATGTTTCGAGGTTTTGATGGGCGGGGTCCCATTTCACCTTTAATGGGATGTAAGAGCCTTGCTCCATCATCTTTATGGTTAATGAAGGAAAAAATATCTCGCTCTCGATACCTATCGGGCGAGACTTTTTTTTTTATTTTCTTCTATCCCGTTTGGTCTCGCCTCGCATGAAGGGGTACGGGAAGCATATTTCCCGTACTGCAACCCATAACAATATGTCCCACCCCACCCCACCCCACCCACACGGTGCTTACATACTAAATGACACCTGTACTCCAAAGTGATCGCCCGATCTTTTGGGGTGTCATATTCATGCAGTGGACCCTTAAATCCCCAAATTTACACACCCATTCAAAACACCCACACTTGAAGCCACATTACTTTATCCCCTCGCCCATACAATATGGAGTTCGAGGATACCTTATGATGGGACCACTATACACCCCTTGCCAGTTACAGTTTTGGGTTCGAGAATTCGCACGCCCTTCAATGTTAAAACATGTTTCCATAAGTTTCTCCCCTACTCCAGCCCCTGGCCTGTACGTTTGGATTCTGTCTGGAACCCATAACGCCATCTCCTACTACAACAACTATGTGCCTTGCCCTCAACGTTAATAACTCCTTCACTCCATCCCCACCCAATGAGCTCAAGAGAGAACACCACCGGCCGTTCACCATATTGTCAACTACATTGTCTGGAATCATTAACCTAAAAAAAAAAAAAAAATAAATAAAAAAAAACAAAGGGAAATTAAAAGGGAAATAAAAAAAGGTGGAAAAGGAAGAGTATATACGGTAAGGGAGCAATGAAGAAGTTATTAGCCACAAATATCAACGAAACTGTAATTAAAAGAGACAGAAGAAAGAGCGAAAAACGGGTCAAAGTTAGGACTTTCAAGAGTGGTCAGAGTAATCCAAACTCCAAAACCCATTCCCCCAAAAATAAGCAAAATAAAAATAAAGATAAAATACGATATTTTATATATATATATATATATATATATATATATATATATATATATATATATATATATAGACACACATATATATATCATATATATATCTTTCAACGAAAAACTGAAGTACAACTGAACGACAAAAGTAGAAAAATTAAAGTTACAAAAGCACAGGTATATCACAAAGAATGATCAGCTATCCTCCAAAATAATAAAAAAACGGAAAAAAAGACAAAAAGAGAAGAGATAAGCGACTGCAAGTTAATACACCAGTAAAACACTGATAACAAAAAATATACAATCAAAAGAGAAGAGGCCGGAAGGTAGAGATGGTACCTGAAACATCAACGCAACCCCTACCCACCTCCAACAAAAAACTAACCAAAAAATATGACTAAAATGTTGAAAAGGTGAAGAAAAAAAAATGTGGGAGCTAATAAACTGTACAAAGCCAGTACCTTGAACTAGTCAAAGAAATCATCTAGTTAAAACACAACCTACAACCTTTATACATAGGTTTTCCGGTGCCACAAAGACCTCGACTCTCCGTCATCGGTTCCCGGTCGTTCTGTCTCAGAAGGGCACTGGGATGATTTAAATTTAAATGTAGATTTAAAGTCAATCAACACTTTAATTCCCTCTCTCTCTTTCCACAATCACTTATAAAAACATCATTCTAATACAAAAATAAACTATTTTTGTCATTTGTTTATCTGAGCAGCATACAAATGGCATATCAACAATTTGATAAAAAAATACTCATAGTTGCACGAGAAACAAATGCAGTTATGTAACTGCACAATTTTATTTTTTATTATTATAAATTTAAACTGCAGATTCCTGAAAGCTCTCTGCAGTTCCATTTTATACAAATAATAATATATTTATAGTTACTTAACTGTGGATGATCTCTCTCTCTCTCTCTCTCTCTCTCTCTCTCTCTCTCTCTCTCTCTCTCTCTCTCAACCTTTAAATAAACACAAACACTCAAAAAAGTCAGCTCTTTAAATTTTCTCTATAATACCCAAATAACTTTAATGCATTGAATGTTGACATTATTATAATATAATAATGACGTTACAACAGTTCCATTTCTTCTTCTTATTATTATTATTATTATTATTATTAATTATTATTATTAGTATTATTATTATTAACGGAAACCGAGAGGAGGAAGTGCGCGTTGAAATGCTGCTATTAATGTTAATTTACTTCACCTGTCTACTTATATACCTCACCCGGAAAACACCGGGAAAATAACTATTGCAATTAAATAAACACTCAATTCTTAAGAATTTCATATAAGCTTACCAGTTTCATTGGAACTCTAATTCATAACAAAAAAATTAACCAGATAAAAACTGCAAGAGAACATTATTATCAATACGATATAATTAGAAAATTATCATGTTCTAAGAAATAGGCTCTCCAGCAAATAACATAGAGAAAATGGCAACGAAAATAGCGAGACATTATCTATGATGACTAATCAAGGAGAAAATTACCATAACTAATAACCATTTCTCTGTCTCAAAGGCTCAGAAATTTCCTTTTATGCTCGAACACACAACAGAGGGATAATGCCACAATAAGACCAGAGGATGTTTATTATCAACAGCGAAATAACCAGAGAATTATCATAAACGAAAACCATTAACCTCAACACAAAAGCGAAGAAATTCCATTGAAACTCGAACGCATAACTGAGAGAGAGAGAGAGAGAGAGAGAGAGAGAGAGAGAGAGAGAGAGAGAGAGAGAGAGAGAGGGGGGGAGGAGTGGGGGAAGGAAAGAAAGAAGAGAGAGAAAATCCTGCGGGAATCGTAACTGATCAATTATCCGCGGCTCCTTTTACTTTCGCGCCAGCATTCCGCTCCTCACATGCTCCTCGATCACGTTTCCTCGAGGGGGGCCTGCTCTCGAGGAACAGCCAACTGTACTCTCTCTCTCTCTCTCTCTCTCTTCGTGGTGCACAGGTGTGCTTCTAATAATGTTTATATGTTTATAGTAGGAGACAAACTTTCTTGCGCGCGCGCTCTCTTGCCCCCTACTCCTAATCTAATGATTATTGTGACTTGAATAAAAATTTTTCTCTTTCTCTGTTTTTCTGCTTACCATTCTACTTACGTGCCTTTGATTTTTTGTTTCTTTTTACTCATCAATATGCACACACACATATTCTCTCTCTAAATATTTTTATCCTTTTATGCAAGTGCGTCCTTATAATAGTTTTTTTTTTTTTACTTAGAAAATAGTTATTCAAAAGTTACCTACTTAGAAGGCGGCGAGAGGCTTGATATCTATCAATCCAATGGGCAAGAGCTCGATATACTTGGCCTTGGGCTGGATCTCAACTCTTGCCACAGAGAGAGAGAGAGAGAGAGAGAGAGAGAGAGAGAGAGAGAGAGAGAGAGAGAGAGAGAGAGAGAGAGAGAGGCTGACAACCTCATCCTACAATGACATGCTGAGAGCCCTATGCGTATGAAAAAAACCGTTAACTACATTAATGCTCCAGTTATTTTATATCTAGTCCCAAAACGCTTCCAAATTTCAACATACGTCTTTGACTAATGGTAACCCAAATAAACTGTTCATAGTTATTTATTATGACCCACGGCTAGTTGCACTAAAATCATACAACCCGCTTTTTTAATAGACTCGGGACATCACTCATTGTCTTAGTCTTTTATTTATTTATCTATTTATTTAAGCTGGCAGTAAAATATTCACAGTCAGTATCGCTGAAACATCTCTGTTCCTTCTGCCTGGCCGATGAATTTGAAATATAACTTCTGGTGAGTGATACATAGCCTGATCTTCCGCCATTGCCAGCTGGCTTCAAATGATGTCGGAAGCAAATATTTATCGCCAGGTAAAAGAGAGAAAAGAAAAACCCCTTCGCTTTCCGATGACCATAATTTCTGTTCTTCTTGAATCTAAATTTCATGAGACGACCAGTTCCTTAAAAACTGAACAAACTTCTCACCATGAGGCAAATGATTTATGAATAATGGAAACAAACTGACTGCGATTAACAATAAATATTACATAATGAATTACTGAATAATGGGAAATTCCACCAGTAAAAATTAAATAAATAAATAACAACAATTCAATTAGTGCTGGTAAAAATCTCTATGCGAATACTGACATAGTCCGTCAACGAATAATAGTGAAGCAGAGGATTTCGAAGAGGCCTTCAGTGAATAATGAACAGCATCCAGTAATGAATAAAGATGATGATAACCTGAATAACTGGAAGACTTCCACAGCAGTTCGAAAAGAAAGTCCCTCAATGCACAAGGAAGACTAATGGATAACGGGGAAAATCTCTTCGTGAATAATGAAAAGAAACCCTCAATGAATAACGACGTATCAGCTCGACGGCGTCGATAACCTCTGGTCTCGGAAAATGAGGTCGAGAGCGAGGTCACGACCTCGACCTGGCGCTTGGAAATGAGGCATAAGGTCATCCACGACAAATTGCCTTCTCTCGAGTTGAAGATCGATTCCACTTTCCAAGAAACTGGAGCAGCAATGGAACATGTGGAGGGAGGTGATTGCGCGGGAGCACAGACGGGGAAATGTGAGGAGTGGAAGGTAACAGAAGTGAGGGTCGGCTCGGTGAGTCCCAACCAAGGGACGTTACATATCGGCCCAAGTTCAATCCATGGGACCTTCATTCTCCACATTTATTTAGGTGCACTGAGAGAGAGAGAGAGAGAGAGAGAGAGAGAGAGAGAGAGAGAGAGAGAGAGAGAGAGAGAGAGAGAGAGAGGCCGTTCCGGGACTGGACAACGGCTAGTGTAAACATAAGAGCACATTAGCCGTAGGGTAAAGGAACTACACACAGGAAAAAATAACACAGATACGCATTGTTTTTATGGTATTATAATTATTATTATTACACCTATTTATACATTTGCTTGTTAGTCCACCTGTTCCCCCTCTGCTGCTTGGGGGTTGGAAGGATAGGGTTAAATACTGTATGCAGTGTCTGAAAGCCACTTACTGCAGGCAAACATGAATGTCTGAAATCTCATGAAAACTTACGTGGAGTTTTGGAAGGGTTAACTGTTGGTTAAATATTTAGCCAAGTCCTTAACTGTTCAGTACAATTATTTGAATAAACGTTGACTATCGACTTCCATTAAACTTTCTGGAATGGTTGACTTTGGAGAGATGAATCCCGCACGACTTCAAATAATGAGATAGTTGAAAACTCTTTTCCAGATCACTATGAAATTTGTGAAAAGGTTGAATACGGGGTAAAAAAAAAAAAAAAGAATTCATTAGATAACTTCTCAGAGTAAGTTAAGATGCTTAAAATACTTGACTATCTATAAACTCAAATTTGCCGCAAACGTTTTGGGTCAAATATAAGTAGCTTCAATTATTACTTCAACTATTTGAAATATGTACAATAACTACACGCTCCATGACACATAAACTTTCCATAAAACTTTTAATCACTTCATAAAGAATACTAGAAAACTCGTCTCTAAAATTCCTTGAAATCTCTTGTAAACGTTCTTAATTTTTAAAGATTAATCACTTCGAATATAATGATGTAAGTCTTTTTTTTTACGTTACCCATTTTATTTGGTTTATTCATATTTAGTTTATTTATGCTGGTTTAACATTGATGATATCATTTAATCATCATTTTTTTATATTCTTATAAGTCGATTTATTTCCATTTATTTTTCATCTGTATACTAGTGTCTACACAGAGTAAAAAAAAATAATGGTAATATACGAGAGTCGAGATGGTAAGTTCTCACTCTCGAATACTGAAGGAACGTCCCGAAGGAACCTTCATTTTGTATGTTATAGGGGCTAGCCACAGGCTAGACGACAGCAAGTAAAAAATTAGAGGCTATTCCGCTTGGGGTACCAGTGTCATCCGTGAAAAAATAAATGAATGGGTATTCTGTTTTATAACGCGGGAGTAATTGATTCCTCTTACCTACGCCATATGAAAAAATCGGTATATTTTCTGTTTTTACTTTTCGAATTGCACACCGTCGGAAGTCTAGTAACTTCAAAACCTTTTATTTTTACTCTCTCTCTCTCTCTCTCTCTCTCTCTCTCTCTCTTGGATTAGACTAAATTTGCGCTTCCTTTCTTCTTCCTGTAACAAAAATGTAGAAAGTATAGTCTAAATTCCTTTCTATTTGATAAGAACATAAAATCTCTCTCTCTCTCTCTCTCTCTCTCTCCACCCTTTAGCACCTTCGTCCAAACCTACCCATCCATTATAGGAGCTCATCGTCCTTAAAAGGGTAATTGTAACATTTGCGTTCATTATCTTTATTGAGCGACTTCCTCTGGCGGCCACACAATTCATTACCCTCCGAATAGAATCGATGACTTAGTCTTTATCCGACCATTCCCAAGCTTCATTTAACGTTAACGAAGGTATTCTCGCGGTCTTTATTATACCTATCTTTCCTTTCCCTTTTTTTTTATACTTTCTTCTACTTCTTCCCTGAGAAATCTCGATCAAAATCTAGCCCGAAAATGTTGAGTAGTTAAATGCATTTCCGAATGTTGAAGGGACAACTTTCTCTTTGTGAGGGGGATGCGTGCTGAATCTGACTGACTGTATGATTTTTGTCATTAGGTCCACACACACACACACACATATATATATATATATATATATATATATATATATATATATATATATACATATACACAAATAGGTATTTCCACTTACTACCTTGGGATTGGGATTGGGATAAGGAGGGGGCAGGAAGTTGCACAATAAAAGGTAGTGCCTTCAAGTGCTTAATAAATCTTCGAAAGGTGAGGTTGCTAGCCCATGTCTTTTTCTTGATCCCAACGAATACTGATGCCAATAAGTCGACTGGTGGGCTGCAGGCTTGGATCGAAAACCATGGACCTTACTAACGTAAGTCAAGTACTCTAGTCCACAAAAACAAAATCACACACTTATACTATATATATACATACATACATACATACATATATATATATATATATATATATATATATATATATATATTATATATTTTTTTTTTTTTTTTTTCAAGAAAGGGTGACAAGGAGACAGTCGGTCATCTATGGGTGGTATTTATTTGCCGACGCGTTTCGCAACACATTGTTACATCATCAAGGCTAAAAAAAAATATACAAATTAAAATACATGGAATAAAACTAATGACTTCAAGAGTCTCAACATGCTATATAAATATGCATTAAAACAAGACAATTCAGAAAAAGCACCTGCTGGAGTAAAAGTTGAGGACTGAATGACTAAAAGGGAAAAGGAAAGCGGCAAAGAAAAATGGCTCAAGCCGGATACAACTGTACAGAGGTGGTGTGTGAGTTCAACTCAGGAACTAGATGCTTAATAAATAACGATTCTAAAATGAGCAGTTCGTGTGGATGACTTGTTTGGCCCAAAACAGAGAAGTCAGAATAATTAATACTAGTATTACATATTTTTGAATGATTTCTAATATTAGAAAATTCTGGATTGCACAATCTGCAACCAGTACGATGACTAACACCTTTATGTGAATCTGCTCTGACCCTCAGCAATCGCTTAGTTGATCCCACGTAAGTCCCCAAATTACATCTGGGGCAAGTGTATTTATATACGGCTGACGATTGCATTATTGGGCAGATTCTATCCTTAAATTTAAAAAGAGACCCTATTGTAAGTGGATTTTTTGGTATTAAAATGACGTGCAACATGTTAAAATGTTTTTCTCTTGAAGACTTCAGATTACTGCTAAATTTATCGTCTAGGACGTATGGGATTGTTGCAAAGAGTTTCTTCCATGGTACTGTACTTATAACAGTCGAGTCAGATTAGTTCGTATTTAAGAAATTCTTACAGTGTTTAAAGAAAACATAAGATGGAAACCAATTATCAGCAAAATATTTGAGCAAGAACATTATTTCTTTATGATAAGAGTCCCAAGAAGAGGTTAGAGTACAAGCCCGGTGGAGGAGAGTAAAAATTGAACTTAGTTTAAAATGATAAAAACAATCACTATAAAAGTTTGAACCCAGACCAGTAAAAGTCTTTTTTCTAAAAATGGAAGTGTTAAAACTGTCATTATGTCGGAACACCAAAACATCCAAGAATGGTAAATGATCATTATCCTCTCTTTCTAATGTAAATTTAATATTTGGATGTACTTCGTTAATGTACGAGAGGAACTGATCAGCATGAAAGGCTGATTTGAAAAGAACGAAGGTGTCATCGACAAACCGTTTATATACAAGAGTAAGGCCAAGAAGGCAATTTTCCCAGTAATCTGAAGTCTTCAATAAAAAACATTGTCACCCTGTCCTGATATATGCTGTAGCTTGTTTTGCGCCAACAACTTCTGTTTCATATCGTGTATATATACAGTATGTATATATATATATATATATATATATATATATATATATATATATATATATATATATATATATATATATATATATATATATATATATATATATATATATATATATATATATACTGTATATGTATGTATATATATATATATATATATATATATATATATATATATATATATATATATATATATATATATATATATACTGTATATGTATGTATATATATATATATATATATATATATATATATATATATATATATATATATATATATATTTCTGCTGTGCCCTCCGTTTCCAGTTGGTGTATGCACTTTGAGAACCAACAGATCACTCGTTTCTTATTTTCTCTCTTTCTTTCTCTATCCCTCTTTGCATTTCAACACGATCCACAGCAGCTGACTGATAACAACGCATATAATTCACTCGTTACAGCAACAAAGGTATATTTGGATTTATAATGAATCGCGTCCATACAGTTCCCTCCTCGCCTGGTTCGGGAGTCGAATACTTCTCTGCCTGGCTGTGAAATGAACACAGAGAGAGAGAGAGAGAGAGAGAGAGAGAGAGAGAGAGAGAGAGAGAGAGAGAGAGAGAGAGAGAAAGACGAGACTGTAAAGTGGCATTAGAAATTAGAAAGGGTTCGTATACGAGAGGGTCCAGAGCTAAACAATTAAAAAAAAAAAAAGAGAATAAATATGGGAGGTTCACTAAATAAAACAGAAGATGATACATAAGATTTTAAAATTAAAAAGAAGAGATTCAGTATGAACGATAGCTATATTATATTAATAATAATAATGATAATAATAACAATAATAATAATAATAATAATAATGGATTTACTTATGAAAGACAAAGTGACGGACAGATATAAAATGGAGTGATTCACTGTGATCCAACAACAACAACAACAACAACAATAATAATAATAATAATAATAATAATAATAATAATAATAATAATAATAATAATTAAAAACGAATTTATATTTTTCAAACAGCTTTTCCTGGTTCCAGTAAGAAAGGGAGAAGACAAAAATGGGTAGCTGACAATGTCACACAAATAAGATGAAGGAAATGCGAGTTTCAAGAGGAGATTAGGCAAAAGAGATGACTAGAAGAGGATATAACAATAATAATAATAATTTACTTATGACAAAGTGATGGAAGATATAACTTAGATGGATTAACTGTGATTTAATAATAATAATAATAATAATAATAATAATAATAATAATAATAATAATAATAATAATAATAATAATAATAATAAAATAATAATAATAACTGTTAACAACGAATTTATATTTTCAGATAGTTTTTCCTGGTTCCAGTACTAATAGGAAAAATGGAGAAAAATGGATAGCTGCGAACGTCAAACAAGTATAAGGGAAATTGGAACTTAAAGAAGAGATTAATCACAACAGAGCTAAATAGAAGAGGAAGTAATAATAATAATAATAATAATAATAATAATAATAATAATAATAATAATAATAATAATAATAATAATAATAATAATAATAATAATAAGAAGAAGAATAAAGAAGAAGAAGAAGAAGAAGAAGAAGAAGAAGAAGAAGAAGAAGAAGAAGAAGAAGATGATGATGATACAGTCTCGTTCCTTACGCAAAAATGTTTACTTACAGATTACACTAGCTGCGACCAACAGGTGAGAACACCTGTGCAAATTAATTGGTCCTGGCTGTCAAACACCTAACTTTCCTTTGACCAATAATTTATGGCTTAAGAGCAAACGTTTTGATGAGGGTCCTTTTTAAACCGGTCAACGGACCCGTAAAAAGAAAGAGGCAGGAGTCATTTAGAGAGAGAGAGAGAGAGAGAGAGAGAGAGAGAGAGAGAGAGAGAGAGAGAGAGAGAGAGAGAGAAACTTAAAGATTCAACTAGAGAGGGAAAACAATTTGTCATTTACAGAGGCGGTAAAATTAAACTGGATTTTCAACTAGAGAGGGAAGAGAGAGAGATGCTGTCATCTGGGTTTGAGAGAGGAAAATTTAAACGGATTTTCTAGAGAGGGAAAGTGAGAGATGCTGTCATCTGCACTTGAGAGAGAAAATTTAGAGAGAGAGAGAGAGAGAGAGAGAGAGAGAGAGAGAGAGAGAGCATACAATTTGGGTTTAAAGAGGCGGTAAAACTTAAACTGGATTCAACTAGAGAGGGAAAGTGAGAGATGCTGTCATCTGCACTTGAGAGAGGAAAATTTATCCGGATTTTCATAGAGAGAGAGAGAGAGATTTATGTTCGTCCCATACGTCGACAACTTTTTAAAAGTGACTGACGTGTAAGAGAAGAATTTTTTACATAATGTTAATTTACTTCTAGTTAGGTTGACACTATACTAAATTATTTTTAATCCACATTTTTGTGTAGAATAATCTTTCCGGTATATTCCTCCTCTAACTATAAGCAACTCGAATAAGATTGTAGGTGTTACTCTTAACTGTAAATTCACTTTTGAGAACATAACTTGAATATATATATCCCACATTGTTCACCAAACTTTAAGTAGAAAAAGCCTAAAAATTTCTGGAGACCTGCCTATTAGAAAAATTAAATAATACACACAAAATATATATGTATGTATGTATATGTATATATATATATATATATATATATATATATATATATATATATATATATATATATATATATATATATATATATATGCTGTTTCTGCCATGTTTTGAATATAATTCTCGCGTTTGGTCTCCGGTAGCTGGCTTAAATCTTGAATAGAATATGAATACATCTTGAATTATTACGTAAAGAGTTGTATTGAATTTGGTATTCTGATCTTGGTATTACTATCCAGCGCTGTGGCTCATTGTGCATGCCTTATAACATTTCCCAAATCCTGATCGTCTTTCGCATTCAGATCGTCCCAGAAAGTACTAGACATGCAGTTATTTCTAACGTATTTTGCCTCTTTTTTAATGACGTTCAGAACCACTTTGTTTTCAAAAAAATCTTATACCAGCTGCGACTAGATTATGGAATGCTCTTTTTACTGTTCTTGTGGTAAAGTCACTGGGGCATCTGAAATTCAGTTTGGGTACTAATGTCCTTATTAAGAAACTGACAAAAGTCTCACGTCATGACTAACTGTTATTCCTCTTGCCTATTTCACTTGGGCGATTCTCCTCTATTTTTCCCTTATTGTTCCACTA
>NC_089777.1:41767338-41769838 GCF_040412425.1 Macrobrachium rosenbergii | reverse complement strand
CTAAAAGCTCCAGCCATTTTCTCTCTTCAGCCATATGGTAAAGAAATATATAATTAAAATCTCACAGGCTGTAATCAGGAATTTAATTCATGCTTGTCGATGAAGAAATTCCTATATTTCACACACACACAAACATTTTTATATATATATATATATATATATATATATATATATATATATATATATATATATATATATATATATATATAATATATATATTACATAAATACATACATAAATCCCACAGAAGAAGTGGGGACCCAGGAGGTAAGCCTTCTCATTCTCAGCAAGTATATTGCAAGTATTTGATTTGAAACTGCTAGACCACTTACTTTCTGTTCGTAGCCTTTGACCCAGTGGAGTTTCTATAAAATAAGCGTATGTCACTTCGTTCTAATTGGTGTGTGTTTACGTAAATGACTGGGGATGAAAAAAGAAAACTGCTACTGGGAAAGTGAGGAGAAACAGGAGAGACTGGTGAGGAAGTTGAAAGTGCCTGTCCTAGGATAACGTTAAGAGTGAGCAAAACGACAGTAATGTTTTTATAGTAAATGGAAAAAAGAAAAATGGCGCCATGAGGGATAATGTGAATTTCTTGAGAAGGTATTTATGAGATGATGTAACTGCTGGCGTTAGGATGATAGAAGAGTCACAAAATAGATGAAACGGGAAGACAGCACGGTCTGTGCAAAAGACTACTGAGATGAGGTATGTCTATCGAAAAGAAAATGGGTGGGGGTTATGATGGTACTGGTGGGCCAACTCTCTTTTTTTGGAAGCTGGACGTAAATGGAAAAAAATCCGTATGCTGAATGGTATTCATTTTTGAGTGTATTTTGTGGAGCGTGGAGGACTGAATGGTCGATAATGTAGTTTCAGTTGTGATTTATATCTTAGGAAGCGAAAATAAAGTTTTTTTTATGTGATGAATACTGAAAATGTTTTGTATGACATAGCCATTAAAAAAAAAAAAGAGCGGTCGAGCTTTACATGAAATAACAATTTAAAAACAAAATCTTTTTATGGGAAGGTAATTTAAAAATAAAATTTTTAGATTGGATGTCAATTTGAAAATAAAACCTTCGTTTGGGATGCTAATGAGAAAATATCCTTATATGGGATGCCATTTTAAAAACTGTACGTTTATATGAGAAGCCAACCTGAAAATGAAATCTTTATCTCTGGATACCTACTTGTAAAAAAGTTCGTCATATGGAGTGTTAGTAGGAAAAGAATCTTTACATGCGAAGCTAATCTAAAAGAAAAATAATCTTTACATGGTATGCCTGTTAAAAACAAAACATTTATATGGGATGCCAATCCAAAAATGAAATCTTAATTTGTGGTCCCAATCTAAAATCGAAATCTTTATATACGATGTCAGTTTAAAAACATTTTTATATTGGATGCCAATCTGAAGACTAAATCTTTGTTTTGGAGGCAAATTTGAAATAAAATCTTTACATGGGATTCCAATTTAAAAACGAGATTTTTATACATATGTCAATCTAAAAACGAAATCTTTATTGGAATGTCAATTTAAAAATGAAATCTTTATACGGGAAATCAATTTAAAAATGAAATCTTTACACGGGATATCAATTTAAAAATGAAATCTTTATACGGGATATCAATTTAAAAATGAAAAAATTGTACCGGAGGCCAATTCCAAGGTCTCTCTACATTAAAAATCATTTGAAAAGTAAATCTCTTTTATATGGAAAGCTAATATACTAGACCCTTACATGGAATTCCAATTAAAAAACAAAAGAGAGCTCTTCCTGAGGGACGCGAATACAAAAGATCGTTATATTGTATGCCAATTAAAATGCACCTCCATACGACTTGCCAATTTAAAACGAGATCTTTATACGAGACTAAAATAGAAAAACCGAGCAGATATCCATCTTTCTCATGAACGTCTTAAAAAGAGGAAACTCGAGCCCAAATGACAGCGACGCGGCACTTAACGTCCGAGATATCTCGGGCTTACGAGGCACGGAAAGGCGATTACGATTGCCGGTGTTTGGCGAATATCATTAATCGACGCCACTTACGCTCTCTCGTGAGTAATTCGCGATCACCGGCTGATAATGAGAACAAAGAGCTTCTTTAGCCCGATTCTCTCTTTCTCTCTCTCTCTCTCTCTCTCTCTCTCTCTCTCTTCCACTTTGTGAGTGAGAGTAAGTGCAAATGTCCATGGATGCGTTCGGCTCTTTTTCTTTCTTTTTTTTTTAAATGTCTTCTCTCTCTCTCTCTCTCTCTCTCTCTCTCTCTCTCTCTCTCTCTCTCTCTCTGTGATTCTGTGTTAATATAAATCTGTACTACCTCTAGCTTTCTCTCTCTCTCTCTCTCTTTTTTTTAATATATCTCGCTTTCTCTCTCTTGGACAGAGAGGCTATAGCGATACAGCCGATGAATATATAGAGGAAAGATGACTACTGTATACCAATTACGGAGGGAGTTGGAAGGAGACTAATTAAGGAACAAGTAAACAATA
>NC_089777.1:41754838-41762338 GCF_040412425.1 Macrobrachium rosenbergii | reverse complement strand
AATAGGCTCTGAAATTACCTAGGGAAGTTTAGCCACGACACCTCACGAGTTCGTCAAGATGGCTGCCCTTTGTTGAACACTCCCATTCAGAGGGAGCCAATCTATTTGCCACATATCTTTGGTATGCGTGTATCCAAGTAGTCTGTTATGTTTGGCTTTTTTCGTTTTTGTTCTCGTAAAATTACAAAGCGATTAACGAATTTTCTTCGCAGAACGATGCAAATAGCTCCCATTCCTTAAGCCTCCTGACCTAAGGCTCAAATGCCTTTGTCGAATGAAAGTTTTTATTTATTTTCTCTTTGTTGCAATTTTTTTCTGCCAACTTACACATACATGTCTGAATCGAAAGTTGCAATTTCCTTGGTATTCGCCTAAGGGTAATACTTAATATTTTCTCTGAAATCGTATATTATTTACACATATTAATTACTAGTACATATGTTAATATACATACAAACATATATGCGTATGTATGTATAAACATACATACATACATACATATATACATACATATATATATATACATACATACATACATATATATATATATAAATATATATATATATATATATATATATATATATATATATATATATATATATATATATATTGCACTCTTTGTATAATTATAATCTGTCTACATAAACACACAAGTCTAGATCAACTGAAACATGAAAAACTAAAGGAAAATGACCAGGCAGGAGAAAATGAAAACGTTACCATACTCTAAATAACATATATATATATATATATATATATATATATATATATATATATATATATATATATATATATATATATATGTGTGTGTGTGTGTGTGTGTGTGTGTGTGTGTGTGTAACTGAATTATATGGTAATACAATTGTTTTTTCCGTTTCATCTAGTTTTTCTCACTCGACTGTCTGTGTCATTCTAAGCAAAGAATACAATACAAGAATGACCTAACTAGATTTCATGCAATGTGACATTTTTTCTTTCCCCATCTCTTTACGTCTCAATAGAAAGATATCGAGAGAGAGATCTGTGTAATGTCAGGTTTGAAGATTCCCCTCAGCAAGGACCCCAAAGTCGACCGTCATCGCCTCCTAATCTGTGGGCTGATTCGCCACTTCTAAACCGGGTGCTTCTCAATAAGAGAGACTTGATCATACTCATAACGGCGACGTTCTCGGCAGCATTTGACGCCCAATTGGCCAATAATTGAGACCTTTCGAAAGGCGTAAAAGATCTCCTTTTGACTCTGGGCTCGATTGGAGTTGATTCCGTCCTAAGAGAAGAGGAATTGGACGAGGCAATACAATCATTCAATAAACAACGAAGACTTGTTGAAACAAATCTGGAGCAATGATGCTTTTACATCTGCTGGAGCCGTGTGATTGCCGAAGACAAAATTGCCGGTTGTGCAAATTATAGAAAAACACATATCAGACATATGCGCTCAAAGAGAACCTCTGCGGTTTTTCTACAAAACAAATTTGGGATGACTTCATGTTCCATAATCACTTCGTAATTCCTAATGGCCTTATGAGGCAATAGTCCTGCGGGCCATGTTAAACTGTTTCTCTGAGTGTCGAGAACGACCCTCATTGCTGTAACGCCATAGACCTTAATCTAATCACCCTTTCTCTGGATTCTATTCACTTTGTACTGCATATAGTGCTCTTTTCCAGTACATAGTGGTAAACTGAGGCTTCTCCTTACTGCTGAAAGAAGATTTAGGTTCTCGTTCCTTGCCACATACAAAAGGCTTTTTTCCATTTGCACTGAGTAATTTCAGGTTTTATTACTTGCTTGAAGTAAATTTTTGGCTTCCACTTGCAAATAGTAGTTTCTCTGTTCCTTGTATTAAAAATTAACGGATTTTCCTGATGCAGTTGCAATTTGGGATTACTAAGTTGTGTGCAGTACCGAAGACTTTTTCTTTTGTAAGTATTAACTGAGGCAAGGCTAAGAATAAAACACCAGGTATAGGCCTGAGGCCAAGCACTGGGACCCAATAGGTCATTCAGTACGATGATGAACGAATTAAAATGAAATTAAAAACTGCACATAGGCACATGTTCTCATACAGTAACAAATACACACAATAAATACTTTTACTCATGCTTCCATACTAAAAAGGTAAATTAATATTCATAATAAGAAAATTTATTTAAAAAACTTAAATTGAAAATTTAAATTCAACAATTGCTACAAGGGTTTTCGTGCTTTTATTATTTACTTTTTTTATATTTTAATAATTAAACCACAGTTCCTCATGAACAACAAAATCGGAACGACTGAAAATGTAAAAGATTCTGACAAATTTCATTCATTGATTTATTTCCAAAAGTTGTCAGTCGCTGTTGGTCATACTTTGGACACACATAACACATGTCTGACCGTTATTATCACCCTGCACTCTGAGCACTCGGGAGCCGGGCCACGTGGGCTGCTCATCAAGTGTCCATGTGTCAGGCGAGTATGGCCTATTCTGAGACGTGTCAGAATCACTTAAGCGTGTCTCTCTCTGAATGTGATGAACGCCATTTTTTAACATTAGGTTTTTTTTTTAATTTATTATTTTCAGGTTCTTCACTCCATATACATTGCCATTTATTTATGATACCCACCTTTATGTGTGTTACGTAATCAGTAACATAGACATTCACATTCGATGTTGTCATGTGGGTTGCTTCTTTGGCTGCTTCATCTGCCTCTTCATTTCCTTTTATCCCTGCCCATATCTACGTTTTTCCTATTATTATATAATAACTTGTGGAGAAATAATTAAATTTGTTGTACAATATAATTTTTATTTCCAACTGAATAGCTTCTATAGCGCTTCTCGGGTCACTACAAATACCAAAATTATTGAGTAATGTTTCTTCAAATATTTTTATAGCTGATTCAATTGCACACAATTCTGCTGTGAATACTGAAACATTATTAGGAAGAGAGAAATGATAAGTTTTGTCTTTGGACGCTGCAGCATATCCACTCCGTGCTCTGATTTAGATCCATCTGTATATATTGCATAATGTGGACCTTTTCGGTTTATATGCTCTATTGTATGTTGTGTATGGTGTTGGTGTATATGAGTAACTTTTTGATAAATATTTCAGGTGTGTATAAATTCTCATTTTATTCACTGTCCACGGAGGAGGTGATTTTACTATTAAAGGCCCTTGTATATTTATATTCAGCGACTCAAACAATCTTCTAGCTCTAATTGGGAAAGGTGGTGGATGGTTATTTATAAATACATCTCTTAATTCAAATACTTTTTTTTTTTTTTTGGAGAATCACTTGCCTGAATTCTTAGAGCACTTTTCATTGTCACTAACTCTCTATGGAGAGGCAGAGACAGTTCATCACCACATTCAACTTGTAAAGATGATTTTGGTGATGATCTAAAGTCTCCTGAGCATATTCTAAGGCCTTCATTGTGAACAGGGTCTAACATTTTAAGCGCTGCCTCCGATGCTGAGCCATATACTTCGCTTATACAGAACAGTAAGGATATGTCTATCAGCTCCCAAAGTGGTGTTCGATAGTTTTTAAATACGTTTAATGCTCTTTTACATTTTGATTTTACATATGTTATGTGGGCTTTCCAGTTCAAGTGAGTATCGAATATTAATCACAAAAATTTTGCGGTTTGGCCAACTGGTGTACTATGATTTCTGATATTTAGATCTATTTCTTCACTTTTTTTCCACTTTTTATTTTTATAAAACATGACTGCTGGAGTTTTGTCTATGGAAAATTTAAAGCCTACAGATGGGGCCCATTCATCTATTTTTATTATGCTTTTATTAATTATTCGCTCTGCATGTTTTATTCGAGATGCTGAATAATATATGGCAAAATCATCCATATACAGGTTACTTTTAATGCCAATAGGTAGATTATTACCGACATCATTAACTGCTAAAGTAAACAGTGCGCCACTAAGGGCGCTTCCCTGTGGAACACCATTTTCAAGTGGAAATATTATAGACAGAACATCATCAATTCTCACTTGAAAACTGCGTTGTCAGGAAGTTTTGGATAAACCTAGGTAAATGTCCACGGATGTTCTTGTATTGCGAAGTTTTAATATAGCATACCTCCATGTAGTATCATATGCTTTTTCAATGTCAAAAAAGACAGCTACAGTAATTAGTTTTCGTTCAAAACCTCCGCGTATATGGTCTTCTAAGTTAGAGAGAGAATCTAATGTAGATCTGTTACATTGTGACCTAACCTGACTGGGAGTTAAAATTTTATTTTCTCAAATGTGCCATGTTAGTCGAGCATTTACCATTTTCTCTAACAATTTGCATTAGCAGCTTGTTAAAGAATTGGTCTGTAATTATTTACATTACTGCAATCTTCTCCAGCTTTGGGGATAGGAATTATAATACCTTTATGCCATTCGTCTAGAAATAAATTTCGAAGCTCTTAAAGATTATAAAACTGTAATGAGTATGACTCTGCCAAAGGTGCTAAGTGGCAGATCATCTCAAAACAAATATTGTCACCTCCAGGAGCAGATTTATTGCTGTTCGAGAGAGCATATTCCATCTCTGACATACTAAATTTTGTGACAATATATATCTTCTATTGTTTCGAAATTTATTGTTATTAATTCTAAATTATTTTTCTTTGTACGGAAGTGATCCTCTAAATTTTTATCACTACTTACATTTGCCAAGTTTTCTCATATTATATTACTTACTTCTTTTGGATCTTTTATTCTTTTCCCATCTTTTAATATGGCATGTCTAGGCGGCTTAACATGGGTACCATTTACTGTCCTGAATTTTTCCCATATTTTTTGTATGGGAGTATTATTAGAGAGATCTGATACGTATTTCCTCCATGAAATGATTCTTCCTTGAATTACTTCCTCTTTAAATTTTGCAGAAATTTTGTTGTATAGAGGGTTTCATGTATCAATTTCTAGTAATAATACAGTCATTTTTTATAAAGTTCCTTCTAATATTGATAATTTTTAATTTATTTTACTGAACTTTCTATTCAAAATTATCTAATCGTCTCCCTATTGAGTGTTTTATACTTACTGAGTGTTTTGTTGGCTGGGGTTTTGAATTTGGCATTGCTTTATCAGCAGCATTTTTAATGAAATCAACAAGAAATCTATTAGTTTCATTATGGTCTTTTAAATATTCAAGTGGTGGGATATTCCTAGTGTGAAATTCATATCGCTCCCAGTCAGCTTTATAAATGTTATATTGAGGGACACGGTTGGCAGGATTATTTTGTAATAATGAAATTAATATTGGGAAACGATCACTGGTATGGAAGTCGTCAACTGTATTCCAATCCAATCTGTCTACTGTGTCTGTTGTACATAGAGTTTTCCAATCCAATCTGTCTCCTATGTTTGTTGTAGAGGATTGAGGAAAATGTTCCGTGTGTTTTTGAAAAGTATGTGCTGATTTCGTTATCATTTATACAGCACATGTCGTTTGAATCTATGAATTCTTCTATTTTACTTCCTGCTCTATTTGAGGCTGTACAATTACAGTCTCACACTGGGTTGTGAGCATTAAAATCACATACTATTAATGTAAGGTTCCTTGGCATTATTAAGTAATTCTTGAAGTCTGTCAATGTTGTAATTTTTACTAGGTTGGTTGTATAAATTATATAAACTATATAATTATCGTTTTTTTTATTCAGATTTTAATACCTGGTGTTTGCAAGTCGGTAACGTTTACAGGTACTTTGTTATAAAATACTTTGTTATGTACATATATGGCTCTACCTAAATTTCCTTCTTCCTCTCGTGATGTTGATGCTAAAGTATATTTACCTATTGTTGATACCGTTTTGTTTACATGATGTAAACATAATATCATTGGTTCATATTCTTTTAATAATCGTTGTATTTCCCGTAGGTGTAATCTGGTCTGTAGACCATTTACGTTCCACTGTATAATATAATTATTGAAAATATTATGTTACAGCGGTCGAGATTTGCTTTCTTATTTTTGTATTGTCAACTTGGATTTTTTTCAAAAATTTACTCCCGATATTCAGTTGTTTTTCTCTATAATATATTAAAGTGCTCAATGCACATGCAACTTTTTTAATGGGTGTTCAAATCAGTTGTTTCTTTTTTTATATAATTCATAAAATTTCTTATAATGTTTGTTAAACCATCTTTTGTTAAATTTGTGTTATTATTGCACAATTCAACAAACAATCATTACATCCACATGCGTTTTCATGTAAATTTCTTGTTTCGTTTGCTCTTGTTCCAATTATTGTTGATGGAGTAATCTCTTCTCCCCTGACATAATCATTGTTATATATAGTATGTTTTTATTCCTCTTCTTCAGTGTTCTGGATATCTGCATTCATAGGTTTCACTATTATTTTAGGAGATAAAGGTATATTCTTAGTTTCCTTTTGTTATTCTTCATATCCTTTGTCTTTGGAATAACGGATGCTGCTCTAATTATAGTTGGTTTTTTCGTTTTGGCTGGTGTTCTCTCCTAAGGTATTTTTTATCTTTAATTTCCACTCCACCACGACTTTCCTTTACTACTTCCGTAGTATCATCATCTTGTGCTCTTTGCATTAACATTTCAAATGAGTCTGATAAAATGTTACCCATATCCTTATGTGCCTATGTTTTTTTTTTTTACTCTTTACCATTTTTGGTTTTTCTGTAAAGCATTATGTCCTTGAGATTTATTTTCCTGCGTTTTGTTACTTCTATCTGTATGTATTTTTGTTTCATTATTAGTTCTTGTTATCAAGGCATATGTAAGTTTCTTAGCAGGATCTTGAACTCCTCTCAATTCTAATTTAGCCTCTCTAATAGATATCCCTGTTCTTACTTGTAGCATTTTCAATTCCGTATTGTACATGTAATACATGCATTCTTTGGGTCTTGCATGATGATTCTGCCCACAGTTTATACATTTTGTTTTGCTGCAATTCCACTGTCTGGCATGTTCTTCAGATCCACAATACGCACATACAGGTTCGTTTCGACAACATTGTTTTGCATGCCCATATTTACTGGTTTTGACACTGTACAGGCTTTAAGACATAGGGCCTTATTGGAAGCCACGTCTTTTCTCTTATCTGTCTAAACGACATTTCTGTCATTGAATGTCTGTTTAACAGATAGTTTTCTGACTTTAGGGCTGACATTTTCTGTTCTGTTTCTAAGGTTAGAAACCTTGACCAACTTCCACTCCCAAAGATGGAGTCGAAGTGAGTCAAGGTTGGGTCAAGACGATATTTACTTCTTTTGGGTTTGTTTTGTACTGGAGTGTAAGGTTCCAGTGTAATTACATTAGGATTTTATTTTAATTTTTCTAAAGAAAGGTTGTCAGAGGAGGTTCCAGTGGTTGTTAACTGTGCCAAGTCGCTACCATCAAAGGGTCCAGGGGTACTCAAATCCTTATAATGACTTGTCATAAAGATTGAGAAAAAGAAAAGGTAAACCTGAAAACCTTACAAAGATATCATCGGCCTTTCATGGAGTTTATTCTT
>NC_089777.1:41732338-41749838 GCF_040412425.1 Macrobrachium rosenbergii | reverse complement strand
CCGACCTAGTAAATGTATCGATATTTAAAAGGTACATCTATGTATGAACTACAACAGACTTTCTACTTCTCGAGGTCAGGTCGGCAGCGTAATATCTTTTCAATACTCCGGATGTAGGAGCAAATCCTGCTAAGGACGTAGGAAAATCATCATATTCTTTCATTTAGATCTCAGGCTTCGTATTGACAAGCTAATAAAAAAGTGTGAAGAATTCAAAATGTTAAGAGGGCATTATGGTTGTTACAATTACATACGTATTTGTAAAATGCTTAACTTTATATATATATATATATATATATATATATATATATATATATATATATATATATATATATATATATATATATATATATATATATAAACACTCAGTACTTATTTTTCATTTTCCCCTCTGTTTGGCACAAACAAACGCGCAAACACACACACACACACATACTGTATGTGTGTGTGTGACAAAAACAGATGAAAATAAAAAATAAGTACCGAGTACTTTCGTGCATATGTTAAATTTCCTTTCGTGTATATGTTAAATTTCAAGGTACCCCTGACTTTTTTTAATCACAAACTTAAGCCACTAATGTCGTTGAATACATTCAAATTTGGACTGGTTCAGAAACTAGAAACAACGACAGACAAGTGATTCTGACCGCCCGACTATTAGGAGAGATATAAGTTGATATCGATTCTCATGTGCGTATATTTGTCGAATTCGACTATTTACGCTCCGTATGTAATTTACTTGAAATTGCATAGCGTAAAGGCCGAGGATTTTGCACTGCGTTATTTCAGTCTAGTGGCTATATACTGTGTACACTTTTATATATATAAAATTACATATACACATATATATATATATATATACATATATATATATATATATATATATATATATATATATATATATATATATATATATATATATATTTATATATATATATATATATATATATATATATATATATATATATATATATATAATATATATAATAATATATATATATATATATATATATATATATATATATATATATATATATATATATATTATATATAATGTCACTTTTACCAGATACATGTGTAATGTAATAGCCACAATGCCCCCGTAACTTCTCGAATTCTTCTCTCTTTTTTTTTGGATATACTTGTCATTACAAAGCCTTAAGATCAAGCGCAAGAAATATGAAGATATTATGATATCTGGTAGCGGGAAACGAACCTAGGTCCCATAATCGTTTCCCGCTACCAGACACCATAATATCTTCATATTTCTTGCACTTCGATCTTAAGGCTTTGTAGTGACAAGCGTATCCAAAAAAAACCCGAAGAAAAATTCGAGAAGTTAAGAGGGCATTGCGGCTATTACAATTACATACATACATACAAACATATGCATACAATAACTGATTCTGATCTTTCGAGTTTGTGCGCATGCGTGGGCGAGTGATACCTTTAATGATCACAGTTTCCTGACCGTATTGCTAGTAAAAATCCTCTGAGAAAAGTTAACTAAAAAAAGAAGTGAGAGAGAGAGAGAGAGAGAGAGAGAGAGAGAGAGAGAGAGAGAGAGAGAGAGAGAGAGAGAGAGAGAAACTATCAAATTCCATAGCCATTAGAGTCTAAACTCCCTTTAATTAGTGGGAGAAATAATTATGACAAAAAACAAATCCACTTAGGTTAGACCAGGTAGATATAACATTTGCTGACAGATTACTGGGCAGGTAATTTCTGTAATTAGCGGCAAAATGGCGTCTCAGCTATATACTATTTAATGTCTCTTGTCATTTGAATTAGTTTTGTGTGTTTTTGGAAAACTGAATTCGTTCTTGTTCCTCAAGATAGAACCATGCTTGCACAAATCTGCACTGCTTAGGCTTTGCCCAAAATATTGACTACCTTGTGCAAAGCTGGTGGTAAGACGCTAAAGCAAAAGTAAACTAAAAAAAAGTGTCTGTATGATGCTACCTTTAGAAAGGGGTGGAAGTTGTACGTCTAGTCTGACATTGGGGGAAACTTCCAAGGCTATTTAAGTTTACGGTAATCAATTAAGAAGTTGATGACCTGTGGGCTAATGAGTTCTTTGAAGAATGCCGATGGTAGAAAAACCGACCATCTTTTGGTATTTGTTAAAGAGGCATTGTTCTTAGCCAACGAATTTGTTGCATCTACAGAGATTTGAAAGACTTTAGATGACTAGACTTTTTGAAGATGTTGATAGACTTTAGATGAATTAAGACTATTGGTAGAAAAACCGACCATCTTTTGGTATTTGTTAAAGAGGCATTGTTCTTAGCCAACGAATTTGTTGCATCTACAGAGATTTGAAAGACTTTAGATGACTAGACTTTTTGAAGATGTTGATAGACTTTAGATGAATTAAGACTATTGGGTTAACATGGACTCATTGAAGGTATTTGGCATCTTTGGATGCAAGGCAGTCTTCGAAGGTTTGGTAGCCTTGTGACGACAAGGAATGTTTGAAAGTATTAATGGCATATGAATAACTAGGACTGTCTGAAGATTACTGATCGACTTGCGATGAATGAAGACTATTTGTGGAAACTGATAATCTTTGGATGACTAAGAATTCTGAAGGTGCTGGCAGCCTTTAGATAAATTGAGACTATTTCAAGAGAGTGGTAGTTATTGTACCAATGGGACTGAAGATGCGGTAACCTGTGCCTGAATTTAGATTATTTATGTAGACTGGTGATCCATGGATGACTAAGACTCTCACATGATGCTGATGCTTTTGAATGAATGAAGACTATCTAAGAAACCTCTGATGTTCAAAGAGACTGATAGTCCTTGGCTCTCTAAAGATGAGGTTGTCTCTGCTATTCCAAGAGACTGGTAGTCTTTGGATGCTTAAGACTCTGGCGGGATTTGATCGCCTTTGGATGAATTCATTCTGTTCAAGAAGATTGGTAAATCTTAAATTTATTAAGATTGTGGAGACAAGAAACCTTTCGTTGACGAGGTCTCTTTGAAGGTATTGGTAGCGTTTTCATGCTCCTTCACATGAATTACGGCTGAAGAGACTAGTATCTCCTGGGTGACTAACGCTATTTGAGGGTAATAGTAGCCTTTGATAACTAAAGCTATTTAAGGACAACAGCCTTTGAATAATTAAGGCTATTTAAATAGATTGGTAACCTTCAAATTATAATGACATATGGTAATTTTTGAATGTCTAAAGTTACCTGAAGAGCGCAGTAGGTTTTTTCTAGGACTAGAACTATCTCAAGAGTTGATCTCCTTTGGATGAAAAGGACTATCTTAGCAGAGCTGGTAGGCCCCGGATGTAGAGGACTATTTGAGGAAAGCTGGGGTTCCTTAAGTAACAAAAACTTCTGAAAGGAACTAACTGCATCTTTCCTTTGGTTTTAACTGTTGTCCTTTTAAAAGGACAAATAATGAATGTTCAGTTTTTAGGAATGTCTCGCCTCTTATCAAATAGTTATATTGAAACATGGAATTCTAAACTGGGAATGCTTTTGTTGAAGTTTTAATGGTCTTATATTAATCTACTGAAAATTTAGTCATTCACAAACTTTGGCCAAGGATATGATGATTTTTTTTCTAGCTTCCGCGTTTGGAAGATGAATTTAATATGATCTTATATTTTTTTTATTTCCAAATATAATTTAGTCTTGCCACTACTGTGTACCTTGAAGCAGAGAAAATATCTTTAAAAAAAGGTAATTTTGGAAATAATGCGCAAATCCGCCAAGCAGCCATTATTAAAATAATAAACACTGTCTATTACCAAATATCTTTGTCGTTTATAACAACAATAACTTACGGCTGAGTGCCATCGCATTTAGACTTTCCGTCGTTCAGCCCGGGACCAGACTTTCACTTTCTTCTCTCCATAAGTATGCAGAATGAGGGTACCTTGATCCGAGCTTCGAACTGCACTTAAGTCCCTGGAGCTGGGACTTACCGTTTCTACCCTCTCTTAGATTATCGTTATTTCTGACAGAATGGGTATCAATATACTGTTAATAATACTAGTAAAACTGATACCGCCAAGATGAAAAATAGCGTAAATATGGAGTTTTTTGTGTAAGGAAATGAAGCTGCTGATGGCGTGGAATTTTCGCCAATTACAGGAATAAAAATGACAGTGACCATTATCTCGCTTTCCTCTAGAACCACCCTCCGGTGGGGAAACAGCTTTTAATAATAATAATAATAATAATAATAATAATAATAATAATAATAATAATAATAATAATAATAAGAAGAGTGCTGTGTATTCTCATATTTTTTCTTACGTAGCACAAATAGTCAATAGGTAATGATGATTTTCAACTATACATTGCAGAGAAACCTAATGTATTTGTTTATCAGTTACATTTTCAGTATAAATAAGAATCAACTGTAAAACTACTTAAATACTGCTGCCAGTTAGTACGGGCGAGGTACATCTGATACAAAAATCATTTATGTACTTCATTTAAATCTACGTTGCCTGCCATCAGAGACAACAACTTTCAAGGAAAATGGCATATTGGGTGAAAGATTAATAATAATAATAATAATAATAATAATAATAATAATAATAATAATAATAATAATAATAATAATCTAAAAGCAAATACGAATTTCACTTCACTTTGACTTTACGGTTTTCAAGTGGAAGATAAATCTACAAAAACTATTATTATGCTTTTCTCGGAACCTACCTATTTCAGAGGAAACGTCTATTTGGTAATTATAATAATAATAAAGTTGATGATAATAAAAGTGTTTTAATAATAATAATAATAATAATAATAATAATAATAATAATAATAATAATAGCAATTAGTTTTATAAATAGATATATGTAAATGAAATTTGAAAGTTCGATTAAAGTCGGTCTCACATAGCAACGAAGGTTATGTGAAATTTCTGTGAAGATTTATGGTCACAATTATATCCTACGGGGGACACTTCGACGATGGATGTTAAATAGGTACCTCTTTATGGCTTCTATGAAACTGCTAAGTTATGATATATTATAGAACCTCTTCAGACACAAGTACAACGAAAAAAATAAATAAATAAATAAAAAAATAAAAAATATATATATATATATATATATATATATATATATATATATATATATATATATATATATATATATATATACTGGTACTAACTGCAACGCATCAATTGCACTTTACTACTGACGTGTAAAACCTTACCGGCAAAAATAGCGGCAATATAACAGTGTCGAGGAAATATTAAAGACTTGACTCTTGGGGACCTTACATTTACACACACACACACACACACACACACACACATATATATATATATATATATATATATATATATATATATATATATATATATTATATATATATATATATATATATATATATATATATATATATATATATATATATACGCACACATGCACACACAGAGAGAGAGAGAGAGAGAGAGAGAGAGAGAGAGAGAGAGAGAGAGAGGAGTGTGATGACAATGGATTACCCGGGCAGTACGACGGCAAGACTAAATATGGAGTTTATAACCCGAAGCCCATTGTTGTTAAAAACAGAAAAATTATATGGGTACAATCCTTGTTTAATTCTATATAAATGTTATTATTGCTAAGTTATTTATTGTTATTATCATTATCTTTTAATATGGGAACATACTCATGAGGAGAAATGTGTTTCTATTTTCTTTTTCTTTTTTTTCAAAATAACAATTTACAGAATACTATTCTGAGCTTACGATAGCACCATCATCGTCAGAGAGTCCTCGCGAAATCTTATCACAAGGACACTAAAGATGACAAGAACTATCGCAGGCTAAGAGCACAATTTTGTAAATTGTTCTTCTGGAAAAACGTGTATATAAAGGGAAGAAAATAATAACACAAATTACAATTAGTAGGCCTTTTCCTGCTATTTACTAGAACATGAATGCTCGACGATTTTTTACCATTACCATTGTTATTATTCAAAATGTGCAAAACTCGTACCGAACACGACAAAATGGCCATTAACTTTTAGATTAGACATCTAAAAAACATAATCACCGTTGGGATAGGGAAAACCATCAGTCAAAAGTATTCGGTATGTATTCTTTCCCAAACACCACGTATGGATTGTATTTTCAAACCTTCTTCTAAGACACGCACACATACACACATTATATATATATATATATATATATATATATATATATATATATATATATATATATATATATATATATATATATATATATATATATATATATATATATACATATATACAGTAATATATATATATATATATATATATATATATATATATATATATATATATATATATTATACAATAAAACGAAAGGGGCAAAAAACTTTCAAAAGGTATAAAATACTCAACCATGATATTAACTGTCATCATATTTATTGCCACATCGCAGCCATTGGAAAGCCGGTCTTTAGGGGTGATTAAAGGCCTGGATAATGTCTGGATAGCGCCTGGGTAATGGATGTACATAAAAGAGGGCGCTTACTGCCACGATTAGTACCAATAATGCCAAACGCCTTCTTCGGCAGAAGGAGCAATTTGTGGGTGTAACCTCCCGGAGCATTCCTGAGGCCTACAGTTCCAACAGGGAGATTTCGTATACAGCGGGCCTTGCACAAGACATCGCTTTCTTATATTTACATTTCACCGTTCCCTTCAGTCTCTTTTCACTTAGCTTTTCAATTTCTTGACATCACTTTGATCCAGTTTTCACTCCCCATAAGCAAACTCATCTGATGAGGACTATTACAAGATTATAAATGAGACTCTGCCGTCTCGTTAAACTAATTCACAAATGTAATCCTGAGAAACAGGCCATCCAAGGACAAACGGGGTGGCTTCATGATGCTCCAAATAGCTCCGGTAAAAACAACTCGTTGAAACGCAGCCTCCAGCTACAACTCCCGCTCCAGTTTGACAGTTAAAATGATCTCCTATATCTATAGAGAAACCGATTACTCCTGGCCGTAGATGATCAATGGCTGGTGTTTTCGACCGATTATAACCGGTCTTTAGGTCTTACCCGAAACCATTACATGTTTAGATCCCGAAGATGGATAAAATACTCGGAGGGGAAGGGGATTTGGAGCAACTTTACACGATCCTGCCCTAACCGGCATAAGCACAATTAGCGGGAACAATGCTGCGCATTTTGATTTATAAAAACAAGAGCTCACATACATTATTATTATTATTACTATTATATATATATATATATATATATATATATATATATATATATATATATATATATATATATATATATAACACAATTAGAAATGGATCTAAAACCAAACAAAAACGAAGAATCAACTCACAAATTTCGTTTGATTTTATAATACTGCTTGTGTGTGTGTGTGTGTGTGTGTGTGTGTGTAAACAATTTTTCATCACAGATGGTCAGGCACACTGCCGGGAGTCCATCATAACCAAACACGAGATTATTTACAATGTTTCGAAATTTGTATGATATGGCATTCGAAATTCGAATGCCATTTAGCATGAAGCACTTAAAATTAAATCTTCCCGATTTTATTTCATAAGTTTTCAATATGTAATGACGAGTTATTTCGACTCTGAATAAAAATAACACAATAAATCCAGGATTTCTCTCTAAACCTCACTAAAATAAGCTATAAAAACTGCTTGTCAGCACATTCCCTTATTTGCGAATCTAAAGTGTCAAAACAAAAGCCTAAAACGAGCCTTGCGTTTTACATTGATTATTTAAAACTAGGCCTATAACGACCTCGAAGATGTGGCAGCGCAAGTTGCCTGCTCAGACCACACCTCAATCCTCACGATAAAATCGACTGAGTTTAATAAACAGAGAGATAACGACACAGAATAATGAGAGAAGGGATAATAAGCAACATTAAACTGATGTGAAGTCAGTCTTGTGACGGCTGATGATGATGAGAATAGTACCACTTTATGTAATGAAGATCTTACACCTTTCACTTTTATTTTTATCCATAATTCATACATCTTTATATGGAACACTCCAAATAACCCATTAACAACAAAATGAAAGCAAATTGAGATTGCTTACTAATTTCTAAAAAAAAAAAAAAAAAAAAAAATCTTCACGAGAAACGACAAAATAACAAGGAAAATATTGCAGAGGTAGCATAAATATTTAAGAATTTACACACAATGTGCCACGCCCTATTCACTGCAGTCGGCTGAATACAATAAATGTGAGGGAAAAAAAGGATGCAAGCCAAGCCCACTTTATTATCTGATTCAGAGTGAGATGCCAGGAGTGGGGTTCTTTTCATCTGAATAACACTGAAGATCAGGTGAAAATCTAAACCACATGGATGCCATCGAAGGTGCCAAGAATTAACTAATGCGGGTATACATACAACATCGAAGACGTGATAAATGAATTTCTAAACCTGAATGGATAACAACAGAGATGAAAATGTGAACCTATAAAAAAAAAAATGCCTAAAAACGCAAGGATAATATCAAAACAAGATCTTAAACCTTAAGGAAAGACTAAATGAATGTCTAAAACCACAAAGCTAATTTGAAAGACTCAGATGAAATTCTAAACCTTAAGGATAGTATTAAAGAAAAAAAAAATGTCTAAAACTAAAAGGTTAATATGAAAGACCAGATGAATGCCTAAAACCGTAAGAATAATTTTAAAAACCAGATGAATGTCTAAAATCATAAAGATAATATTAAAGACCAGATGAAAATCTATTATAGATCAAAATGTCTAAAACCACAAGGGTAATATTAAAGACCACATGAATCTCTAAAACCACACGGCTAATATTTAAGATCAGATGAAATTCTAAAATCACAAGGATAATATTAACGACCAGATGAATGTCTAAAACCACAAGGATAATATTAACGTTCAGATGAATGTCTAAAGTCACAAGGATCATATTAAAGACCAGATGAATGTCTAAAATTTTAAGGATGATATTAAAGACCACATGAATGTCTAAACTACATGGATAATATTAAAGACCAGATGTATGTTTAAAGACCAGATGTATGCCTAAAACTGCAAGGATCATATTAAAGACCGGATGAAAGTCTAAAACCATAAGGATAATATTAAAGACCAGTTGAAAATCTACATCCCAAAGAGTGATATACATCAAACACAAGATGAATTTCTAAAGCCACAAGGATACTATTCACGACCAAACCACAGGGATAATGCTGAAGACCAGACGAATGTCTAAAACCGATATTACAATATTAAAAACCAGGCGAATATCTAAAAGCATAATTATAATAACAAAGAGAGATGAACGTCTAAAACCACAAGAGTAATATCAACACCAAACCAGAAGGTCAATATTAAAGACGACATGAAAGCCTAAAACCTCGTGGATAATATTAATGACCAGATGAGTTTCTACTTCCAAAAGAGTTATGTTAAAGACCAAATTAATGTCTAAACCCACAAGGATAATATTAAAGGCCAATTAATGTCTAAAACCACAAGGATTATATTAAAGACCAAATGTCTAAAACCACAAGGATAATATTAGACCAAATTAATGTCTAAAACCACGAGGATATTACAAACCAAATCAATGTCTAAAAACACAAGGATAATATTACAGACCAAATTAATGTCTAAAAGCACAAAGATAAAATTAAAGACAAGATGAATGTCTAAAACAACAATGATAATATTATAGACCAAATTAATGTCTAAAACCACAAGGATAATATTAAAGACCACATGAATGTCTAAATCCACAAGGATAATATTAAAGACCAGATGACAGATGAATGTCTAAAACAACAAGGATAATATTACAGAACAAATTAATGTCTAAAACCACAAGGATAATATTAAAGACTTAAAGACCAGATGAATGTCTAAAACAACAAGGATAATATCACAGACCAAATTAATGTCTAAAATTACAAGGATAATATTAAAGACCAGATGAATGTCTAAAACAACAAGGACATCAAACACCAGATGAGTTTCTACAGCCAAAAAAATAATATCAAAGACTAGATAAATGTCTAAAACCACAAGGAAAATATCAAAGACCAAATGAATGTCTAAAACCAAAGAATAATATTAAAGAACGGACGAGTGTCTAAAACCAAATGGATAATATCAAAGACAGATGAGTGTCTAAAACCACGATGGTAATATTCAAGACCACATGATTGTGTAAAGAAATAAATACAATAATAGAAGACCAGATACGTTTCTACAACCAAAAGAGTACTATTAATGACCAGATGAATGTCTAAAACCACAAGGATAATGTCAAAGACCAAATGAATGTCTAAATCACAAGGATAATAGTAAAGAACAGATGAATGTCTAAAAACACAAGGATAATATTAAACGACTTGATGAATGTGTAAAACCACAAGGGTAATATGAAAGACCACAAGAATATCTAAAACCTCAGGGTAATACTCAAGACCACATGAATGTCTAAAATCACAAAAGACCATATGAATGTCTAAACTACAAGGGTAATACTAAAGATCAGATGAATATCTAAAACCATAAGGATAATACTAAAGAACCCCATGAGTAATATCAATGCCCAAATGAATTTCTAAAACCACAAGGGTAACATTAAAGACCAGATAAATGTCTGAAACCACCTGGATAATGGCAAAAACCGTTGAATAACTAGAACCAGAAGAATCAAAGAACAGATGAACGTCTAAAAGCAATGGATACTAAAAAACATCCAGGTATCTAAAACTACGGACACCTGACACAGTATTCAAAGGGTCCATGAGATTCTGGACATTCATCTTGCCTTCAGCCATATGAAAATCGCAGACCAGATGGACATCATTAACCGGGTAAATATCTAAAACCAAATGGATTATAATTGAAAATCTATAGGTTGTACCGATACCAGATAGCATATGAGACCCGGCGAACAGCATCGATAAACGGGTGATTAGTAACCAGACAATTAATGGTGAAAACTGGAAAGCAGATGTATGGTATAGAAGGTAAGTATATAAATTATAAATTCAGAATATACAAACATAATGTTTATCACTAAGATCTTGAAGAGTGCATTCAAAACACGCTAAATTGTCGAGAAATAATGCACAATTGAAGCGATTCATGTTTTTATGATGAAACCCTGATCAATGACTTGGAAATCGGGTTGTGCAATTGCGAAATCCGGACGAATAATACCGAGATTCACGACGTGATTACAAAGCAAAGTTATGGAAAAATTAAAAATAATATAGCAACAAATGGCTAACTGTAAATCACACCTGACTTATGCGACTGGAGTGAGAAAAAAATTAACGATTAAGAACGGTACTGCATCACTCACTATCTCGGTGTCGAATCGCAAGATGGCGGCCAGACTGGAACATTATGGAGAGCACAAGGAGATCAGTCTAGCTCTTTCGCATTTCATTTATGAATCATGATTTTCTGATCAGTACCTTAAAATGTCGGGGATTCGTTCCCTTCCTCCGTCTGGAAAGTTTATCACATCAACCACAACCAGACAGCCATAACACTAGGACGACGAGATTGTTACGATATACTGGATGGCTGACTTGAAAACATTTTGTTTTGTCCGTTCCTCCACAAATGATCTTGATTTTCCTCTCTCTCTCTCTCTCTCTCTCTCTTTAGTGTTCATCTACCATAAAATAAAATCAATTGGCTGGTAGATCTTTTTATATATATGACTTAAAAGCAAAATCGTCATATTTTGAATCGGGAACACCTATACCACGGAATAGTGTTAAATAATAATTTTTGTCTACATCCCTAAAACCAGATGAATTACACTGAATACCAAATGAATGCTTACAAGCTGACGGATAACAAAAAAGATCCTATGAATTGTTGAATCCAGTTCATAACATAAAAATTCGGGGAAGTCTTCATCAGTGTTTCCGAATTCTTTTGGTTTTTGACAATCCGCAAGGAGCATGAGTTCACCGAACCTAATGCATACTAATGCTGTCGCTTCATCTGACGTACTTGCCCATGTATAAGTAATAATTCAAGTAACAAGTCTCTCCTTTCGCGTCCACCGTCTCATTTCACCAGCATCTCCACCACTTCCCTTCACAAACAGCTCCACCACTTCCCTTCATAAGCAGCTCCACCACTTCCCTTCACAAGCAGCTCCACCACTTCCCATCACAAACAGCTCCACCACTTCCCTTCACATACAGTTCCACCACTTTCCTTCACAAACAGCTCCACTTCCCTTCACCAGCATCACCCCACCACTTCCCTTCACAAACAGCTCCACCACTTCCCTTCACCAGCATCACCCCACCACTTCCCTTCACCAGCATCATCCCACCACTTCCCTTCACCAGCATCACCCCACCACTTCCCTTCACCAGCATCACCCCACCACTTCCCTTCATAAGCAGCTCCACCACTTCCCTTCACAAGCAGCTCCACCACTTCCCTTCACAAACAGCTCCACCACTTCCCTTCACAAACAGCTCCACCACTTTCCTTCACAAACAGCTCCACTTCCCTTCACCAGCATCACCCCACCACTTCCCTTCACAAACAGCTCCACCACTTCCCTTCACCAGCATCTCCACCACTTCCCTTCACCAGCATCACCCCAACACTTCCCTTCACCAGCATCACCCCACCACTTCCCTTCACCAGCATCACCCCACCACTTCCCTTCACAAACAGCTCCACCACTTCCCTTTACCAGCATCTCCACCACTTCCCTTCACAAACAGCTCCACCACTCCCTTCACAACTCCACCACTTCCCTTCACAGACAGCTCCACCACTTACTTCACCAGCATCTCCACCACTCCCTTCACAAGCAGCTCCACCACTTCCCTTCACAAACAGCTCTACCACTTCCTTCACCAGCATCTCCACCACTCCCTTCACAAGCAACTCCACCACTTCCCTTCACCAGCATCTCAACCACTTCCCTTTACAAACAACTCCACCACTTCCCTTCAGCAGTATCTCCCCCACTTCCCTTTACAAACAGCTCCACCACTTCCCTTCACCAGCATCTCAACCACTTCCCTTCATAAACAGCTCCACCTCCCTTCAGCAATATCGCCACTACTTGCCCTTAGTCTTTCATCCTTTCTTCAATTTATATACAAAGACAAAAATCACATAGTTATTTTGTTAAAACACTATGGACTGGCGAAACAGAACTTATTACGAATATTACTATTATATTATTATATACAACTAACAATCAAGAGGGGGAAAAAAAGGTTGGTTTTCTAAAACACACATGAACGAATTATGATTGCTAACTAAAACGCACAGCAATAAGCGTTTCAAGCACAAAGGAATGACCCTATCAAAACACATATGGAGTAGCGAATCAGAATTTACTATGATTGTCGATCCGCTGCGATAATTGAATCAAGAGTCAAAGGGGCAAGGAATGAAAATTACGCAGTAAACCTGGTGCAAGCGACAATGAGGTGATGATAAACCCCCGGAATCCAAGACAGGGCGATAAGCATCTTTCCATCCCATCTCCTTCAAGATGAAGAAGAACGAGAAATGGTTGATGCGAAATTCAAATTGGCGTAGATAAAAATAAATCATTTTTCCTCTCATAATTCGATAATTGTCTGCGTTATGCCTCCAGAGGCAGGGAAGGCGGATTCCTGATACCCTGCACCGATAAGTTGCAAGTTGTATCGTCATCATCTCTGCAATAAGTTACTGCATGCAAGTTGCAGGTGCAACTGATGGCTGGGTGGCGTATCATTAAAGCATATCAAATGTATGTTTGATACTGGCTGTCTAGAAGTGGACACTGGAAAAACCAATAATAATAATAATAATAATAATAATAATAATAATAATAATAATAATAGTAGTAGTAGTAGTAGTAGTAGTAGTAGTAGTAGTAGTAGTAGTAGTAGTAGTAGTAGTAGTAGTAGGATGTCACTGATATTGGTCATAATGAAATTTACAAAGTAGGGCTATATATACATGCATGCATACATACATACATACATATATATATATATATATATATATATATATATATATATATATATATATATATATATATATATATAAAGGAGCTATATATACATATATATATATATATATATATATATATATATATATATATAAAATATACATATATATATATATATATATATATATATATATATATATATATATATATATATATATATATATATATATATATTATTATATATATAAATGTGTGTGTGTGCGCGCGCGCGCATGTATTTCTGTATGTGTACGTATGTATGAGCATTTATTTATTCATTAATTCTTTATCTACACCGGAAATAGCTGACAGTGAGTTATGTACATTGAGACAAAATCAAGAACAAAGACGTTCTAGATCCCTGGGCTTTTAGAAAGTCAAAGAGATAAACAGAAAGAACAACAAATTAAGGTTAGCATGTTAAATCAAACCGGATTAGTACAGATTTAGATTTGCTGCAGAACAAGTATTTGTTTGTTTGTGTTCAGTTTTTTACTTGCTCTGTCAACAATTCCTCCAGGTGACTGATTGTACTTGTTGCGTTGTCTTCAAATCAAGTTTTTTTTTTCCCCCTCTCGCTGTTTCCCATGTGACGTTCCAAAGTGGCGTTTTACACGCGGGTGTTTTATCTGGTACTTGACTCATCATTACTCTTGGTTGATTTATCGTTTTCTATTTACTGTAGTTATTTTACTTTCGATATCATTGGTCTGATTTCAAATTGAATCACAGCTTGTGTGTCAAGTATATCGAAGTGAAGATAAATGAATAAATCATCAACCACTCACGAAAGTCCTAATGGAATTAGAAAATTGCTGCAACAATGAGAAACAGTATTTAATCGTAATCAAAAAGCTATTTCCAAAAACCAGTGTTTTTGAAGGCAGATTAACGTTCAGTTTTTTTCTCCTACATCGCCAGATGAAATCCGTAACAAAGAAATTGGACAGCTTGTTAGAGATCAAAAGTAATGCGTGAAATATACAAGACAGAGATATGTAGCTGAGGTGAGAGGGATGCAATTGCAAGGCCCACTATGCACGGAGCTCCAACTCCCCCCACCCTCTGTGCGAGGTTAAAAGGCTTCAAGCTCGGGCCACAAGCAGCATAGAAAAAGTAGAGGTCATTGCGCTGGCATCCCACGCTAGTCCCGGGAGGAACCAGGCAGTGGTCTTTGATTACTTTGTAGGTTAGGAGATAGACATATAGAGCCCAACGAACATACCATTCTCAGCACACACAGACTAGGTCGTGTTACCAGTGAAATCTCCAAAGTTATGATTTTGGCAGCCATAACGGACGTGTGGTCATTGAACAATATCACATTTTAGTCTCAATAATAACTGAATTAACTCAGGGGAATCAGCCTGGCACAATTATGTAAATATACATCTTTTAGAGGGTGCAATCAGACAAAGTGGTGGTGTGGTATACTGTAGTACTATGCTCATGTTTAGAAGGTATGTGGAGTGCCCACCAGTCCACCCAGCTGCAAATGAGCACCAGCTTCTGCTGGAGCCAAGAAAAGAACAGGACTAGTGAATTCATCCATAAAGACTTGCTTAGATACCGGAAGGCTGTACCTACTTACATATCACCCCTCTGAAAGGAAAAGGGAACACACTGTGTGTGTGTGCATGTATGTATTTATGTGCATATATATATATATATATATATATATATATATATATATATATATATATATATATATATATATATATATATATATATATATATATATATATATATATATATATACACACACACACACACACATATATATATATATATATATATATATATATATATATATATATATATATATATATATATATATTATATATATTCAAACTATATATGAGTTTTTATTGAAGCTTTCTTGAACACACAGTACATTATATATACAATCTTTATTCTCTCTCTCTCTCAGTCTCATTATCAAGTATCCGTACAATCTGTCGGATCTGATAATGTGGACTGTGTGTCAAGAAAGTTTCTTTTGAATCTCATTAGATACCATCCAGTTTGAATGAGGTCCTTTTAGTAATTCTACTAATGCACAGAACAATTGTGTATATAAATTATATATATATATATATATATATATATATATATATATATATATATATATATATATATATATTTATAACTATACAATACCCTCTTAACTTCTCGATTCCTTCACTCTTTTTGGATACTATTGTCACTACACAGCCAAATGTCCAAATGAACCAAATAAAGGACTTTTGACATCCGTAGCATTCAACCCGCACTCAGTATGTCACAACAACGTCTCGTTAACCCACCTGAACAAACTTAGGTCGATTCCTTCACTCTTTTGGATACTATTGACAACAGTAGCCAAATGTGTGAACCAAAAAAGGACTTTTTGACATCCGTAGCACAACCGCACTCAGTATGTCACAATAATTTTATATGTAACCCACCTGAACAAACTCAGGCTTGGTAGTGACAAGAGTATCCAAAAGTGTGATATAAATATATATATGAGAGGGCATATATATATATAGTATAATTATATATATATTATATATATATATATATATATATATATATATATATATAATAATATAATATATATATATATATATATTTATATATATATATATATATATATATATATATATATATATATATATATATATATATATATATATATATATATATATTACTTATAGTAATTAACTATGTAACTGCTTTGAAAGGGAACTGTACTTTGCCTTTTTTTTAAACAAAACTTGTTGACATCTTGGGTGGGATGGAAACATATCTTGTGAAGATTATCTGACTGACACTCTCCTACATAGCTGGAACCCTTATCTTCTACATACCTTTACGAAAATATATATGTGTAACACAAGCGCTCAGTTGGTAGGTATGACTTAAGTTTACAGTGACAAGATGACACACCGAGAATTAATGGCAATGTGCATAAACAATTCATCTGGCTTACAGAACAACTGTACATAAAATATGAAATTCGTTTTTATAATAAATATTATTGGTGTAAATTGTTAATTTTTGTAAAATTTAATGGGGCTTCATGTATTAATTTCTATTCTCACGGTTGTGTTCTTTTGATTAATAGGAGCATATGGGAAATATCTGAGCTGCCGCTTGTATGCAACATTTGGTAGCAGAGACTAAAAACACCTGGGACGCTCTCAAGACCAAATCTCGGTGGCCCCAGCAAGACGAAGATTCACGAATTAGAAGATCGAAAATACCAAGGACACTGTACAAGGCCACCAGCCCACCATCCTAAGAGCCCACAAGAATTGGGAAGCTTCATAAACGATTCACTGAAGGGTACTATTCTGGTGAATTTTCACTGCAACAGGAAACATTATTGTGAACAATCACTGGTACTGTGATGACAAAGGTCTTGCAGTGTTGAATGACAGGGAAGAAGAACGACAGGCCAGAGTTTCAGTTCAAGGGCAATTTAGGGAAGGGTTACAGAAAGGTGCAAATTCG
>NC_089777.1:41667338-41727338 GCF_040412425.1 Macrobrachium rosenbergii | reverse complement strand
AAATATCACCGGAGGGACCACTCGTAAAATTCGAGGAGTCTCTTTTAAGGCCGCTTTGAAGGGCCGTGTTTTTCACGCTTGGACGAGGAGACAACTTCACGGATAAAGATCTTTTCAAATCTTCTCAGATCTTCTCGAACTTATATATCGACTCATAAGGAAGGCCTCATTGGTATTTCACGAATGGTTCAGAAAATCAATGAGAGAGAGAGAGAGAGAGAGAGAGAGAGAGAGAGAGAGAGAGAGAGAGAGAGAGAAACCGTTTCTAGTGGAATATAGTTGGGTACAAGATTACTTTTTTTGTTTTTTTAGCGAGTACTTTTCATTTCTTGAAAGTTAGGATCTTCGACTTCTTGTGGTTATCTTTAAAATCTAAAGTGCTTCTATTTCCGTATGATGTACTGGCACACGGTTTCCCGTTGCAAGATCCACACCCTTGTCCTTCATGACCAGCATAAGAAGAAATAACATCTTATATTGCTGGACACCTCTCTGAAATTTACCTCATTGTATCCTTACTCTACAGAGAATTGCAACAAACCTCAGCGGTCTTTTGCAAGTTGGAACAAAGTCCGAGAGCCGAAAGAGTGAGAATAAAAGTCTTAATACGATATCTCGGCAAATTGATTTTTAAAACCGACTCAAAAACTTAGCAAGCAAAACATTCATATCTACGGCGACTTATCTTTAAACAGCTTCTCTCACGCAGGAAATAGAAATGTTTGTATATAAACAGCAATTGTGTACCGGTTGGTTGTTCCGTGTTCAGACGGCCAAACTAGGCCTTTCGTTCACCTCGGCACGTTACCATTACTTACAAGCAGTCATGGTGCAAGAGCCTAATTTAGTCCAACACCGCACCAACAACCCCTTCCTCCTCCAACCCCCAACAGGGAGTCAGTGTGCTACACAATAACGTTCAGAGCGGCAAACTATTTTCCAATAAGATATTTCTGAAGACTTTAATAATTTATGAATAAATTTATGAAGGCTTCTTTACAAATTAAGCCAAGGCCCTGTTCGAGTAATAACATAATTTCGCCATAAAATTCCCAAGAGTCTTTTTAACACACTGCAGGCTCCGTCTCATCCCAAATAGGAAGAGCAAAGATACAATTTTAATACAGAAAAACTTGTGGTGCCCTATTAACAGCTTATCCACAAAGGTAAATCTCGTTAGATTCTAAAAGCGACACGAAAAATTTTCATAAGAATTGACAGGCAGGTGTCAGGCAGATGTACTTTGCAGACAAATAAGCATTTTTTATCATTTATTACTACAAACTCCTTGTGGAGTCATATCATTATTGATCTTGTTCTATTCTTATTTTTATGTTATCCTTCTCCAAACCTTGAGCTCGAATAACTTTGACATTTTTAAAGACTGGGTAAACTATAAGAACATGATTGGGTTAACAAAAGCTTCAAAGTGCGACCTGTGTAACTGGACTCCTTCCCAACCCCCCCAGAAATATAACTGCTCTCTTGTCCATTAAAAACACAAGAATAGATTATTTTAAAATTTTCTGTCAATATGCTCCACCAGAGTTTTAGCTACTTATTGCTTTTGAAACACTAAATAAAAATGCATCCGCCAGTGATGCCATGTGACTGTTTGAATAAACGAATTATGAATTGAAATTTTGCAAGTATATACAGCAAAGACCTAGTACGAAGAAACGAGATTAATTATATATTCAAATGTTCTTCATCCTGCAGTATTAAGTTTATGTTTGTATACTTTTAACATTAGATATATCTGGACTAAAGGTCTTTTGGCATTTCCGAGGTCGAGATATTTAAACAACTATTCTTGATGTTAATGGCCTCAGGCATTCTATAGCTTCTTGCTATTCAGACAATTTATAATTTCTTAGCATTTAAATATTTCTCAAATTCTTATTATTGGGATGACTAATTCTCAACTGCTCCGCGTCTAGACGGTTAAATTCTTGCATCCTACAACAATTGCAACTGACTCCTAGTCATTATCATTATTTTTACAACGAATTCCTAGACTACATGACTTTTACAACTAATTCCTGTTCTCTCAAAATATCTACAATTCCTCAACTCTCTGCATTTATGCATCCATTTCCTTAGCTCCTAGCGTTCTTATATCTTTGTAAACCTTAACTTCTCAGCATTTTTCAGCCAACCCCTGGGTTCTTAGCTATACATGTTTCCTACAATCAAGGTATTTAGACCAAGAGTTTCAAAGACCTTGTTATTACGAGGGTGGTGATACCATTCAATTCCTGAGAATGTTGCTTAGTAAAGAAGTTCCCGGGCTTTAATCCTTGAGTTATAGGTTCTAGCAAGTCAGCTACTGGTTCTTAGGTTCTATCTTATTAAACCATGAGCTCTGCGTTCTTGAAATTCGGGTATGTTACCAGGTCTTTTAGACAGAAACATCCGGACATTATCATTAATAAAGTAATGAGTTCTAAGAATCTTTGCATGTAACCTATGAGTGAGAAGTTCTTGAAATTTGGGCAATTAATTAGTATGTTCTGGCCATTTGAGGAATAAGCATTTAAACAATAACATGCCGCCTTCTTGCAAGATTTGCTTTATCGTCCACTAACCATATCTAAAATTTTTAGACTATTTTTCCAGGTACTCTGCAACACTGATAGAAAAATGTTTTTAAATCCAATTTCGCCACCAGTGACCTATAGTTGAGAGGTTTTAGACAATAATAATATCTTGGAATCACTGACCGAAGGAAAATAATTTTAAACTCATCTGTTAACGATCACAGTGCAAAACTTTCAGACGATAAAACCTTGGCATCATGGGCTGGGAAAAATGCTTTTAAAAGCGCTTTCTGTGTCAGTGATCCATCCTGAGAGAGAGAGAGAGAGAGAGAGAGAGAGAGAGAGAGAGAGAGAGAGAGAGAGAGAGAGAGAGGGGGCACTAAATTTTTTTCCCCTAAACTAAATTACATCATAAACAAGAATAAAAACTGAGCGGCTGGGCTCTCCTTCGACCCTGTTACCACCTGCCAGGAGGTTGATGGATGGAGGGAGCGTGCAAAGCCAGCTAATCCACCTCATTCCACCTGACCACACCCTTGGCTCTTCTTTCTCTCTTAGATGCTCTTCCTCCTCCTCCTCCCCCCCACAAACCTTTCCTCCTCCTCCCTCACATCTTCTCCAGTGGCCTTTCACTCATTATGTCTTCTGGTAATATTCTTTTCTGCCTTCGCGTTAATTTTGTTTGTTATAACTTTCTTCTTCCAGTCTAACCAGTTTTATAATTTCTCCTTTAAGTTTTTCTTCACTCACAATTTTCTTTCCCTTTCTTTTACCTTCCTTTCTTTCCCATTTCTTCTCCAATGATCTTTCACTCATAATACAGTACTTTATAAGAAAACTTTTATTCCCATTGCTTATTGATTCATCATCTTTTACTGGTTTCTTTATCGTTTCTTCTTCATTTCTTCAAAATCTTCTGCATCTCTTCAATTCTTTCTTTCATCGCTTGCCTTTCACACCTTTTTATCTTTCATCTTCCACACCCCCCTTTTCATCCCTTGCCTTCACTCACTCCTGACTAATGGTGCTCGCTTACCATTTTCGTTTATTTTCCTTGCCTCTTCATTGTCTTGCCCTCTTATTCTTATAATTATAAAGCAGTTTAACCATAGCTTAGTGCCTTAATTGTTATTAAACCAAAGGTGAAAACTGACGCAAGAAAAAGTTGAAGGAGTTGAACAGCTGGGTAGCATTGAACTAGAGAAAGATGAAGAATCATAATACGACGAACGGACGTTGTACAGGTCCTTTATTTCTGTCTATGGGGCTCTGGCAAAGTAAAATGCACGTGGTAACACACGAGAAGAAAAAATAGAAAAGTTAACACATTCCCCTAGAATAATCAATGATGTGGTTGTCCATTTCGGTCAACAATATAATTCATGTAAAGCACTGGCCTTCAGGACTGCAGTTTTCCTGCATCTTTTGCCACCTTATTACCACACTTGCAATAAGAAACCGTCATATCTTTTCTACTGTAGTTCATGAATTTCTGAACTCGGCATGATCGTTAAAGTGATATCACGCACGAAGCAATATTTGTCGCTTCAATTTTGCCACCGATATAGAAACATTTCAGCATCTTATTGCAAAATTTGGCAGCAAGATGCTAGTGTACGCAAGAAAACGTGTTCCTGTGACACCAGAAAGAAGAAAAACTCGAAATACCGCGTCGGCATGCCTGGCCGTGTGTGTAGGTATATACAGTATATATATATATATATATATATATATATATACACACATATATACATATATACACACATATATATATATATATATATATATATATATATATATATATATATATATATATATCTCTGGCAAATTAATAATTATTTTTTGTCTTTTCCTTTAGCATATTTCACATTTCCTAAAATTTGTATCTTTGCCCTTTGTTTTCCATTACATTGCTTCAGTTCCTCTTTCTTTTCTTGTTTTTCCTTTACCGTTCTAAAAAAGTCTTCAATTCAGTGGTTCTTTTTTCTTTGTCCTTTGGTTTATTATATTTTTTGTTTCTTTTCTTTACCGTCTTTTTTAGATTTCCTATTATTATATTAGTCGTCTATTACTCTACATTATTTATAAAATTTCCACATTTATTGCTTCATTTTTACTTCCCAGTCTTCATTACTTTTAGTTTGAATTCCCCGATCTTTACCTTTCCTTCCATTTTTTGTTTTATTTCCTTATCTTCCCTATATTTCCCATCCACTGATCTTTCACTTTCCCTTTCTTCCTTTTTCTTTTATGTCAATTTCCATACATCTTACGTTTTCTGTACTTGTTTCTTTCAGTTTTTTACCTATCAATTATTGGTTTTTATTTAATTTTAGTTTTCTGTAAAGAATCCTATTGAGATGGCTATTTCCATGTCCATCCGCACTTGATACTGTCCGCCCTCAGATCTTAAAAACTACTGCGGCTAGACGGCTGCAACTTGGTATATTGATCATCCACCCTCCAATCATCAAACATACCAAATTGCAACCGTCTAGCCTCATTAGTTTTTTTTTTATATATAGGGTTAAGCTTTCCCGTGGATCGTGTGTCTGGTAGCGCTCTCCGGAGGCGTGAGACGCACCTCCACTTGACCGCATCTGGGGAGCAACTGAGCGTTAGCCGGTGGTAGCTGATAGCTTTAAACAGCATTATATGTTGTACAGAAAACTCGATTGCGTCGAAGAAACTTCGGTGTATTTTTGTTTGTTTGTTTGTTTTAATTTTACTCCATTTAGTGTTTTTACTTTAGTTTCAATTTCGCTATCTCTCATTTCCTTCATAATAACAATTGAAACTTTTATTTACTTTCCAAAGCCACGGTTTATTAACTGACTGACCGATTAAAGATTGAGGTATCTAATTACGAGGGTCATTGGTGAATATAATAGATTGTTTTCTCCACTTCCGTTACAACTGCCAAGGTCACAAACGCCGAAATTTCCCGATTTTCTAACTTGCTGAAAACAACAATGGTAATACCTTCCGGCACAGACATATATATATATATATATATATATATATATATATATATATATATATATATATATATATATATATATATATATATATATATATATATATAGATATATATATATATGTGTGTGTGTGTGTAACATATATATTAGATGACGCGGGTCTCTCCCCAAAAGCGATGAAAAATCACTGGCTCTGTATCATGATCAGTTTGGGGTCTGCGGTGGGAGGTTGAAACCAACACTCTATGGAACCTTGTTCCATGTGAATAAGTTTCATCTACATTATATATATATATATATATATATATATATATATATATATATATATATATATATATATATATATATATATATAAGAATCTACTGGTCACTCTTCTACCCGATAAGTATGTAATGGTAATGACAGCAATACCCTTTTCACTCCTCGATTTATTTACGCCATGAACAAAGAAACTTTTGTTTAAACCTAACTAATCAAGTTTTAAAAAAAAATCATTTACTGACGTCCCTTTCACCTAGGACACTAAGCCGAGCACGAATACAACCCAACGATAATAAGAAAATTGGAAAAAAATTAAAAGATGGACCACATATCTATTTATTTATATTACTTAGGAATACTAGAACATTAGTATAACTTGCCTACGTGACCTTGGAATTTTTCAAGGGAGTCAGTAGTTAATTATTCTTATTATATAATGCATCCATATCGAAAAAATATAACGGCAATGGTAACATAAGACAGAGTCGGAAAGCCAAATGGCAACCTTGATGAAGTTATGTACCGATGCTCGGAGCAAGCACCTTCAGAAACACTGGGCCCATAGAATATAATAATTATAGAAGAAACTATACAGATACAGTGTGGAGTTTATCATAAAGGGGTTATTACCTAAAAATGCCAAATTTTCTTACGGAAAAAACGAAGCAAGAATGCATAAAACACAAACACATGTCACAATATAACCAGCGAAAACAAATAAAAAGATAACTCAAAACAGACAAAAATATTTAAACCTAAACAGATATGATTCTTGGCAGATCCAAACAAGTGCAAAATTACTTTTGAATTACAAGGAGATTCATAACTGTATTGATAACAAAAATTTATTACAATTTCACAGAAGAATCCAAAACCCCAAAAACCTTTACAGCAAGTTTCCACTGAACACGCACCACACTACATACACACAAACGCAAATACATACCAAACATATATATATATATATATAAATATATAAATAGTCATAATATGGCTACGTGCGACAAACGCACTACACGGTCAACATGGCAGAGGTGGGTGGATATCGTCTCCAAACGCAAAACACCTGAGTTCGACGGGTGAGTTGATGGGAGATGATATTCACTTATACCTCTCTTGTGGCCGACTGCGTTAGTGCGTCCCTGTAGTCCTGATTCCTCGTCCGTCGCTGGTTCGACCCCACGGGACGGTGGACTTATTATCAACTAAAAATTCCCCTTCGGTAACATATATGAAAATATATTATTTCCGAGGTAGAGCGAATTGGATATTAAAGGACGTTTGGAGCTTTCTGATTGTATATGAATCACGGTGATGTGATAAATAGTCATATATATGTATATGTATATGTATATGTATATGTATATATATATATATATATATATATATATACATATATAAATGTATGTATGTATGCGCGGGCAAATTCTGATATCAATCATAGTTTCTTGCTAAGTAGTTCGTTAATGAGGATATTAACCATCGGCTGCGACCCACAGCAGTCGACCAACTGGAAATAATGCACTGCTTCAGTCAAAAGTTTCATGGCTCAAGATTCAAGCCTGGAATACGTCGCACCAGCTCTTTCCCCTTCCGCATTCGCACCGGATCAATTCCGAGTATGATAATTTTGGTACAATTTGATCACATAGACCTTACATACATACATACATACATATAATACATGTATGTTTGTATATAATGTGTATAATGTATGTGTATATATATATATATATATATATATATATATATATATATATATATATATATATATATATATATATATATATATATATATATAATTATATAATGTCCATCCAACCTTGTTTCTAAACTATGCGTCCTACATGGCTGAACACTAAAGTTGTTTCCTATTTTATGCTGATCAGTTGACAGAGAGAGAGAGAGAGAGAGAGAGAGAGAGAGAGAGAGAGAGAGAGAGAGAGAGAGAGAGAGAGAGAGAGAGAGAGAGAGAGAAATACTTGCTTAACGCCCTACTGCCCAAACTTTCATCATAAATACTACATCATACTGACGTACAATGAATCATAATGCTCTAGAAAGACGTCGGTTGGAGAAACTGACATTATCTGGAGGCCACTAATTGCTTTTAAGTGCAAAATATACATGGGCAATGATGCTTGCAAAATGTGCACATTAATGTTGCTGACACCGAACTTTACGTTATCTTTATCTTGATGACTATCTTCATCGGTTTTCCTTTAAAGTAAACATACCATTTCCATCTTCAACACCTAATTTTAAAAGCCAGCCACGGAAGGTCAGCACTTGGTATGCTGCAATTGCACCGATGTTTGATTGATAATAATCTCCTTTTATCTCGTCTGTCTGTGTCAAATACAATAAGTTCATTACTTTCTAATCATCACTTTTCATCCACACCCATTGGTCTTTTGACAAATCAATAATGATTTTCTCCAAATGTCTAGAATTATTTAAGGGAACACACTGGAGTCACACCAACGAGATTCCAAAGGTACTATTCAGTGGTTTCATTACACTGTTTTGTAATAATAATAATAATAATAATAATAATAATAATAATAATAATAATAATAATAATAATAATAATAATAATAATAATAATAATGCCTCATTAAACAGAATAGCCGCCTGGATGCCGTTGAGTTTGTATTGCAGTTTCTCAATGTTTAATGAAGTGTGTTTGAGAGAGGGTCTTCTGCCAAACTAATAATAATAATAATAATAATAATAATAATAATAATAATAATAATAATAATAATAATAATAATAATAGCAACCTAACTGCAGTTAGAAAACTTTTTACCATTGTTTTACAAATTAGAACGTTTAATAATAATAATAATAATAACAATAATAATAATAATGTCCGAAATGAGATCAAAACTATTGGCAATCAAAAGCCTTAATAGGGGGCTGCAAGGTCTTTCAGAGGGATTATAATCCAACTCCAAAATATGAAAATGATATAAATAAAATTCTCTCCTAATATATGCGTTCCCTTGTCAGAACCTTCTAACTTACGATGCGCGGAGTCTGCAACGCCTGTTTGTTTTCACCTGCATCTAAAGCTTACAATATTGCACGGTGATTAATACAGGTAAAAAAAGGGGGACTGAGTGAACTCCAGGGTGATAAATGCAGTCGTAAAGAGAAATATGCAATTTATATCAAGGCAGACGTTTCTCATTGGTTGGCTACCTGAGAGAGATTTCATTTACGACTTTCAAGCAATTTAATCTTCATTTTGTAGTTGTCATTTGCATGTTATACTTGAATATATATATATATATATATATATATATATATATATATATATATATATATATATATATATATATTATAATGTTCTTCGGGGTTAGGTTTCTATAACCATGCCTTACACCACCAGTGTCCAAGGTGTCTGGCACTTCCTGGTGGTCACCCATCCGAGCACAGGCCGGAAGACCGAGAGAGAGAGAGAGAGAGAGAGAGAGAGAGAGAGAGAGAGAGAGAGAGAGAGAGAGATTTTGTACTGTGTATTTTCATACATCATTGTTATTTTTATTCCCAATTGTATTCCCAGAGAAGTATATTACATTTGTCGCTGCCGTGTGTATATGCTGTTTTTATATAGGCATTTATATGTGTGTGTGCGTGCGCGCATGTATGTATATATGTATGTATGTATGTATGTATATATATGTGTGTGCCTGAGCGCGTGTAATATATATAAATATATATAATTTCAAAGCTCGCCCTTTGAATACTGAGGATTTCTCCTACCCTTCCGTAATGATTTAATTTCAGTGCTTACAGACTTTACGACTGACATTTATGACTTGGTTAATAAAGATTCCCTGTGGTAGTTAGCTATGCTAAATTAAACAAGACTGTATCCCACTTCACTTATACTTACTAATACCAAATCTAAACAAATAAATTAATTAATTAGTCTATTAGTTAGTTAATTGATAAAAATTCAATTCCCAGACGCAATTATCAAAAGCAAATAAAAAATGGATACAAAAATAATTACCATTTCAATATTTAGGACCCAATGTGTGATGAAATAAACAACAACAAAAAAATAAGTAATATAAACAAACTGATTCAACAAAAACTGCCTATATACGTATATGTGTATATATATATATATATATATATATATATATATATATATATATATATATATATATATATATATATATATATATATATATATATACACATATATATATATATATATATATATATATATATATATATATATGTATATATATATATATAGATATAGATATACTCTATATAATATATATACATATATACATACATACATACATACATATATATATATATATATATATATATATATATATATATATATATATATATATATATATATATATTAAAGTAGTTTAATCCAGACCACTGAGCTGACTTTCAGCTCTCATAGGGCTGGCCCGAGGGATTAGATTAAAATACTAGGTCCAGGCCTCAAGAGGCCAAGCGCTACGACCCAATAGATCATTCGGTACAATGATGAATGAATTAAAATGAAATTAAAAACTGCATATAGACTCATCCTCTCATACTGAAACACATACATACAATAAATACTAAAAAAGTATATTAAAATTCAGAATATAAATTAGGCAACATTTTAAAATTTTGCCTTTTTTTTTAAACTCAAATGTTGAAAGGGTTTTCGTTCTTTTATTATTTACTTATTTTTAAATTTTATTAATTAAATTACAGTTCCTCAATCACATCAAATTTGGAACGATTGAAAATGTAAAAGATTCTGACAAAATTTCTTTCATTGATCTATTTCCAAAAGTTCTCATTCGTTGCTGGTCATACTTTGGACACTATATAATCAACCGCGAAGGCGGACAAGAATACTCTTGAATAGTCATTTGATTACATTTTTATTTCCAACATTTCATAATCCACGATTACATGAATAAAATCATTATTATTACAACATGTATAAAGGGACAGCCGTATTCTGAGAGTTCAATTACGGAACAAGTAGTTTTATCATCAAAGACTCGAGCATTGGTAGTTCCAGTTGGCTTGAAGGTCATCCAATTATGCAGAAATCTTTGCTTTCGATGGGAGTTTTACAAAATTTCGTATGATTTCTGATGTTGGAGTGTTCGGGGTTGGAGATTTTTACCCCCTTACGAAAACTTACCAGCGCTATGTGAATCTATGCGTACTTTTAGAAGTCTCCGAGTGGATCCCACATAAATCCCCGAGTTACACTTGGGGCAAAAATACTTATACACCACTCCGGAGGACATCGTAGCACATAGTTGATCCTTATATTTAAAAATAGAGCCAATCGTTTGGGGGTTGTCAGAACAAGTTTAACATGCAAAGCACTAAAATGCTTTTGAACTATGCTCGTAAATTTTGTTCTAAAATAGACATCATGACAGTATGGAAACTTGGCATAAAAGTGTAGTTTGGGTACTGTAAGAGTATAATGCTCAGTGAAAAACCACTTGTTTAGTTTTATTAAGGCTATTAAAAACCATCTTTGAAGGAAAATTCGACAAACCCTGATGATGTAATCATGGATTATGAATGAAACGTTGGGAATAAACACGTAATCAAATGACTATTCAAGATTATTCCTGTCCGTCTTCCCGTTTGATGTCTGTAATCGGGCATTCCTGCCCCTTGCTCATTGGTGTGTGTATGTATGTATGTATGTATGTATGTATGTATGTATGTATGTATGTATGTATGTATGGATATGGATATATATATATATATATATATATATATATATATATATATATATATATATATATATATATATATATATATATATATATATATATATATATATATATATATATATATATATATATATATATATATATATGCATGCTTACAAACACAAGCACACATATAAATATATACAAATATATATTATATACATACACACACACATATATATATATAATATATATATATATATATATATATATATATATACACATACATATACAATATATATATAATATAATATAATATAATATAAAGCATAAGATCGCTTCTTTCCCTTCAGCTCTAAGAACAACATCAGAAAAATATTAAAAGTCACTTTCTCGAACAGACCTTCGATCAAGTTGAATATTAGTCCACAATCTTTATGAATGGGCAAATTAGCGTGACCTTTCAACACCTGAGCGAGCATCACCTGCATCTAATCCCAGCATTAAAGAAGGGTTAATTATTAGCTGAAGGGATGGGCAATCTTATATCATTCTCCTGGCCAGGCAGGAAAAATCTACGAAGAAGGAATAGGAATGTGGTGAGAGTTAACCACGACACATGCCTCTTGACAGAAGGAAGGTTATATGCCGCAGGAAAACCCACAGTAGGAAGGGGATTCACTGAACCGTAAAAACCTTAGAGCATTACCGATTTCCACAGAATGTGGGTTAAATAATCTGCAAAGTGTTATGATGCTACCTGGAAGGAGGACAAATTCTCAAATTAAGCTCAACAGGTGAACAGCGTAATCCCATGAGGGTCACCTGTTTCCTCACAGTAAATGTGAGATTTGACAACCTGACGGGTGTTAGGAAGCCACCTGGAAGAAGGCGAAATTCTCCTGAGCTCAACAGGAGATTGTGCAAGATAGTTATTGATGGCATGGTTGCAAATATCATTAATTTTAAATCAGGGATGCCGTCAGCAGCAAGTACCAAAATGAATTATTCTAACTCCGCCATGATGAAAACAGGAAGTTGCCTTACAAAATGCCCAAGTGTTGCTGAAAAATGCAATAAACCTAAGCGGTTTGATATGACCCGAAGCAGAGAGAGAGAGAGAGAGAGAGAGAGAGAGAGAGAGAGAGAGAGAGAGAGAGAGAGAGAGAGAGAGAGAGAGATGCAATAAAACACGGCCACGTCTCAGCACGAAACCTCGTATGAAATCGATAATTAAACCATTTTTATTCCTGCCCACTACTCTTCAATTGATATTACAAATCAAGACGACCAAGTTCATTAAACAGGTTTAAGCTTATTTTTTTTTTCTAAGTTAAATGGCTTTGCGTATATTTCAGGACAATTTGTATGCTGAGGTTGCTTAAATGAATAATAACATTTACAAAATAAAGCACTCAGTTTTTTATTATGAATTAAACCGTCTTCTTCAGTATAAGCTGAATAATATAACCTGACTGTTCCGAAGAGGTGGCTTTGTTGCCTTGCCCTGAGGAACGGGATTCAACTGTCTTGGCGGTTTGTCTCTCATTGTCTTTGTACCGTTTATTCATTTGTAAAAATGGAACAGCCGTGTCTGTATCATAATGCGCAATGTGTATCATGTGTGTTTCCTGTGTAACATCATTAATCATTACATAATAAACCTCGCGTTTAGGTTTGTCGTCGTCCAACCCAGGGAGAATCTCTCCCAATACTCGTCCTTAAATTAGCATCAGAAGGAGGATGCTCTGGTCTGAGCTTAGGGGCAGCAGGGAACGTCCTAACTGTCGGAACTTCCGATCTCAATACTTTTTCGTCACCATCAGTGTTGACGGTACACGGACATTGGTGCCCTTTACAGGAACTACATTCTGTCATGAGAGTCAAGTGCAAAAGGCACTGAATCATAAGAAGAGCCGACAGCCAATAGCATAAGCAGGCAAATTTGACTACTTTTCCGTTGTTCCAAAGGTAAACTTTAAACTGCGGAAATAAGGATCTGGAACTCTTCAGAGAGAGAGAGAGAGAGAGAGAGAGAGAGAGAGAGAGAGAGAGAGAGAGAGAGAATTATGTATGCACAAGTTTTACATGTATTATATATATTATTATTATCATGATAATAAGTTGAAACTTATTTATATGGAACAAGATTAGGCGATACATATATAACCTTGGCCTAATGTTGTTATACCAGTAACACTCTCTCTCTCTCTCTCTTATGTAACACAATATCATTCAAACTATTTCCCAAACTCTCTCTCTCTCTCTCTATGTAACAATATCATTCAAGCTATTCCCTAACTCTTCTTCTCTTAAGCTATGTACCTATTCCGCATATAGCTATGCAACACTATTCTCCAACGTCTCTCTCTCTCTCTCTCTCTCTCTCTCTCTCTCTCTCTCTCTCTCTCTCTCTCTCTCTCTCTCGGGTAAAATACCACGTCCTTTGGGCAAGCGGTCTCTACTTGAGCTGGGTGGAGCCGTTTGCCGAGACGAATAAAAGCACACACACCTCCCATTCATTTATTGGGTCACAAGCGACTGCCTCTATCTCCATCCCACCTATCTTCCTTCAACCACATCATATCAACCAACCTTCTATCAATCATAAAAAGACCTCCCTCTACCATCAACCCACACTCTCATCTCCAATTATCTTGGTCACAACACAGACAGCTATATACATTTTCGAGCCATTATCACACTCACCGAACTTCCATCCAGTTACTGACAATTGCAAAGCCCATGACCCCAGTTTCCATTGTTTACATCCATCTCCTATTCACTCACATTGGGATACAGACATTCTCACATCCAGCCTCCATCAACTCGCCTTTCACAAGTTCACAGGCAGCATTCTCCTTCCATTTTCTTTTTCATTTCCATTCCATAGAGAATTATTATTATCTCTCAGTTTCTTTGCAAATACTGTCTCTCACTTGAGTTTAATTCGGGTCATGAAACTTGATCGACGCAGCCAGTATGCCGCTAACCAGATATCAGTATGATTTAAGTGAGAGAGAGAGTAAATTTGTTGAGAACGAACACCTGTATATAAATATACCATTTTTCATACATGTATGTTTACAAAAGAGAGAGAGAGAGAGAGAGAGAGAGAGAGAGAGAGAGAGAGAGAGTGTACATTTGTTGAGGACGAACACCTGTATATGCATACACCATTTTTTATATATGTATGTTTACGAGAGAGAGAGAGAGAGAGAGAGAGAGAGAGAGAGAGAGAGAGAGAGAGAGAGAGAGAGAGAGAGAGAGAGAGAGAGAGAGCCTATCTTTACATCACGAGAAATAAGTAGCCTAAATTGCCAGAATTCTTTTCTCTTCCTTGTAATCCTCTTCTCACGCTACTGACCCCACCAGGACCCCTAATTTGGGTCTTGGTCCACTGATGAATTTCTCAAATATATTTCACAAGCCCTTTCCAAACTTTAACAACTTTCATGACGATATTGAGGTTAAATCCGTTATCGATTCCATGAAATTTGTTTGACTTTACTGAGGATGTGATGGGACATCCTTGAGTATGGTCTTATACTGTAACGATTAAATAAAACACTTTTTAATCACATTTTATACACTGAAAGATTTTAAGTTAAACTTCATACACTTGCAGGTTTCTCAAGTTATATTTCATATTCTCGCAGCGTTTTTACTTCAAATTTCATACGCAGAATTATCGAGCTAAATTTGATAAACTATAAGAGTTTGAAATGAAACATTACGAGCGCAGAGTTTTTTAAAGCTTACTTCTATTTAATTATATGCATATTTTTTTTAAGTTGAATTTAATACTCTCGAAAATTTTCAGTGTAAGTAGAATTCATCAACTCATAGTACTTAAGTTAGTTTTCAGACACTCATATAAGCAAAAGACAACGGATAGGGAACCTTATCTGCTTTTCTAGTCCAGGGTCAACGATAATAAGAAGGGACATGTAAGATGAAAGTGACCTTTAAACCTCGTAAAGGTGGAAAGTTTGAGAGTCAGGAACAACTGAAGCAAAAAAAAATTCCAACGCGTGTGAACGCTGGTAAAATAAACATTATTATTATTATTACAGTACTATTATTTCTTATTTCAGTGTACACAACGTCACAAGTGTCTCCATACTGCGCACTTAAATAGAAGCAAGCGGTCAAAAATGCTGACCCCAGGCTGGGGTGTTACGTCTAAATGTGGAGTTCATTACCCATATATTATCGTTGTCTCAAACAAAAACATCAATATTAGAATACACATTACACAAATTAAACTGAGATCACAATATCCTCATTCAATAAATCGCCGGAATTCATTTCGAAACTGTTTCTTCATTTCCTGCTCAGTTCTAGTAGTTCATTATTTTCTTATCATATGAGGGCGTTATATTCTGTGGAATACTGATATTAAATATAATCATCATTATATTCATCAATGCCAACTGTGTGCGAGACAGAGGGCTTCAATAATAATAATAATAATAATGTCGCAATGCCATGGGGCACCAGAGTAGATGAGAAAGAAAGAGAGAAAATTGATAAGTATCAAAACCTGAAAATTGAAATAAGGATATGGAATATGCCAGTGGAAATTGTACCCATAATCATAGGAACACTAGGCACGATCCCAAGATCCCTGAAAAGGAATCTTGCCGAAGTAGCTCTCCAGGACTCATGCAGAAAAGTTTTGTGCGCTACTAGAAACAGCGCACATAGTGAGAAAAGTGATGGACTCCTTAGGAGGCAAGATGCAACCCGGAACCACACACTATAAAAACCACCCAGTCGACATAGGATGACTGTGATGGAAAAAAAAAAATGTTCCAGCACAAACTACACAAAACCCAAACCTAAAATGTACAAAAGAAAATAATTTTGATGTGATTTTTAAGGTTTTTTCGAATATGAAGAAATCTGCGGATCAGTGATTTCACGCATTTTTCTAAGCTCAAATTACACTTGCAGTATTCGTGAGGTATGAAGAAATTGTCTCATGGAATTTTTAAAAGCAGGATTAGGTGATGATACAGTCCAAATACTATAAATCAAATAAGCATTAAATCTCGCATCATTTGTATTTTATATATATTACTGATACACACATATGTAATTATATATATATATATATATATATATATATATATATATATATATATATATATATATATATATATATATATGTGTGTGTGTGTTTGTGTGTGGTTGTGTGTGTGTATACACGGATAATCATAAAGAACAGACAACAGGAGCGCAAAAACTCTGGATGCTATTTACATTGAATGCCAATGAGACCTGATTCAGCTGCCGGATTTGAGATGTTTGTATAGAGTTTTAAGGTATCTTATGGTCCTGAAATAAAGTTAATGACAATGGATGATCCTCTGTATTCATTATCATTTAATGACTGAGTGCCTCATAATGATTACAGAGGATCATCCATTGTCATGAACTTTATTTCAAAACCATAAGATCCCCAAAAACTTTTCTTGTATATCTTGTGGACAACTGCGTGACAAACAGTAAAGAGGTAGGTGACCATTTATCAACTCTAGTCCAATGTGCTACTGGAAATAAAGAAGTGCCTGACAGCGAACACAAGATTATTCATTTGTATCAGCTCCTGTCATATACAATTTAAAAAATACTTTAACCAGAGTAAAAGTTTAACTGTATATTCCATACAAAAAGAATCCTTTAACAAAAGAAAAAGTAACTTAATATTCGATACGGATCGTACATAGACCTCCGGTTCTATGCATTTAAAATGAGGAAGAAGAGCCGCAACTTCAAAGCGAAATGTAAAACACTTTTGGGCCACAGAAAATTAGAACGAGGGATGTACCGACGTCCGTGGGACGTTTTTATCTGAGGCTGGGAGGGTGTGGGGGAGCTGTGGAGTAGGGTAAATAGCACTTTGGCAGCGGGGGAGATTGTCTCTGGGCATATATAGTCGGATGGGGTCCATTAAACTTAAATCTCTATCACTTACCATAAGAGAGAGAGAGAGAGAGAGAGAGAGAGAGAGAGAGAGAGAGAGAGAGAGAGAGAGAGAGAGAGAGAAAATTCCTTCACCCATTACAAATTGTGGGTGCTAAAGTGCCTGAAGTTGTATTGTGAGAAGGCCCAAATGTGAAACAGGCAAGATGCGAAACCAAACAATTGTATTGTAACATATAGAAGCAAGTTACAGTAAATTAACATGCGTAAATACAAACACAAACCAAATAAATACATGAAAGATGAACAGTTGTTAACATTGATGACAAAAAAAGTGAAGAGAATATTTGATTTTGCATTATCACAATATAGACCATTTCCACATTGCAGTTCCTAATTTCTAAAATCTCAAGTTCACAAAAGCATGATTAAGACATAAAAAAAACCCTCACGCTATAAAACTTCGGCTTTTTTAAGTCGAAAACTGAACGGGAATTAGTGAAACTCAGACAAATTCAAATTAAAACTACATAAATTTCTTTTTCATTTCTTGAGTGCCTTTTTCATGGGTAAGCCACAATTTTAAAGAGCATAACAAGTGAGCGACGAGGTCAGTTTGGATAAATACTTTTGCAACTGCAGATAATTTTATAAAATTAAATTCTACGCTTATCTCCTTTTCTTTTAACTGTTAACAATATATTTTTTTTAATGATGACACCGGAAGTGAATAAAAATTACAAGTTACTAAAAACCGCAATAAATTCCAAAGTCAAGTTCCATTTATTATTTCAAATAATTAAATCGCAATCTAAGATTAATACGTTCATTATAAGTCTATGTAAAACATATTAACCTTTGATATATCTTTCTCTTAAGGACTATAACACATGTAAATCACAGAAACAATCAAAAGTTATGTGCAATATGGTACAATTTACCGCTGCCCTTTTTCTTTTTCTCCACGCTTTCACAGATTACAGAAAAAAGTTACAGCGGATTCTTGAAACCTGAAATATCACAAAATGACCGACAGAACAAAAGACTTGATAAAAACGGGCATTACCTAGTCCATTCTTAAATTTATGAGTGGTACATGATTTCAGAATATATCGCGATTTTACAAAAACAAAAATTCTGCCACTTGTGCCATTTGGTGATGTGAAATATATGGATTTCGCTGAGAAGAAATCTGGGAATTAAGAAGTAGTATGACATTGAGGGAATCTGACATCTTCTAAGGTGTGTTCACATCAGCGTGATATTCTTTATTCACAAACATCAGACTACAAATGTTTAACATCCAATTCGCTCTACCTCGAAAATAAGGAGAATTACAATTGACGAATGATTCGTCACCTGGCGGATTCGATCCACCAACAGTGACAACCTTCGACATGTATATACACATAATATACATGTGTAATTTATACGTGTGTGTGCATGTATATGTATATATGTACAGATACATATGCATATATATGTATATATGTATATGTGTGTGTATAAAGGCCTTTAACAATATGGAATCTGCTTTGAAGGTAAATAACACTCAAGGCAATTTAAATTTGATGTGAGAAAACATAACGTCCAAGGAATAACACTTATAATATTTGTTTTCGGGTATGGCATTTGAGAAATGGCCATTTCCACTGAAGACATACGGCATTGAAGATACGACACTTGCCTTGAAAATTAATGACATTTTACTTATAGTGGGAGGCAATTTTACATTTAAGACACTTACCCTCTGGTGTGATATCTGAGAAATATGACATTTGCAATGAAGATATACTCCATTTGCGATACGGGTCGGTGAGGAGAAACATGGCATTTAACTAAGGAACATAAAGTGAGGGAAATATAAGTTAATATATAACGCAAAAAAATATGGCGGTGGGAATCTATAAGAAATTTAATATACGCCAATAACCTTTCACAAAACTTTGTGGAACTACAGACAACGAAAATCGCACCCAAACGTTTGGAAATGAAACGCCAGTTCCACTGTCATCTTAGAAACCTTCGCAACAACTCAGGAAACGTAAATACCCTGGAAGTCTCCTGCGCCTCTTATTATCGAAAAGGTTGTTCCTTAATTGCAACCCATTTAACGATAACCTATACTTAAGGAACCACTGGAATAGAACAAATAGAAGCGTGGGTTCGTTCTGAGTTGCTGAAACACTTCAGCGCTTTTGCAGAAGTGAAAAAGGCTGAATCTTGAGGGAAATAATGTGTAAAATGAATGGCGGATGATAGGGTGAAGATTCCTATCAGCACTCAAACTGATACCTGTTATTTTAAATTTCCCAGAGTCAAATGTTGAGCTTGTGTGGGAGTTATTTTTTGTTACTCCTTATATTTTGACATCCGATTCATGCGTCACTTCTTCAGGAAAAAATACATATATCAGATAAATATTTTAATATATATTGTTTTCTAATATAAATATTTTAATATATATTGTTTTCTAATATAAATATTTTAATATATATTGTTTAAGTTCAATATCAGATCACACGTTAAACCGTTGTATAAAATTTCTTGTTTTTCACTTTGAATTTTAATATTAGACATTTCCGCATTTTGTAGAAATATATCTAAACCATTGTATAAAATTTCTTGTTTTTCACTTTGAATTTTAATAGTAGATATTTCCGCATTTTGTAGAAATATATCGAAGCACCAACACTTAAGTAACTATGGGCAACTGTTTATACTGAAAACGAGAGTAAATTTCACTGGGACCGTTTTAAAAGACAAAATAAATCTATTTTTTTCCTTTACTACTAATAGTCAAGATGGAATTAAGAAAAATAAGAGGCAATCATAACTACCTACCAAAGAAAGTTTCGAGATAAAGATAAATGGACTCTATGGGAATAAGAATAAAAAAAAAATTAAAAAAGACTAAAAATTACCAGTGAAGGACAGCACACAAATTAAAAACGAAAAGGAATAAATGCAAGTAAAAAATAAAATTACGATGGGAAAATGGACATGTTGCTGAAGGTTGTTACTCCTTAGTGAAGAAAATAGTCTTGATTGAATTTAACTCCTTTTTAGAGAGAGAGATAACAAATATCTCATCCAATAAAAAAGGAATCTTGCTAAGCGACATAACCGAATATACTTAAAATGACGAAGACGGCGATAATTTCCTGACAGAATCTGCGTCCGCGACTTGGCATTCTCAGTTGGGTGAAATTTTAATTCTCAAGCATCTGTCCGTAATGCCCATAAAATCTACAGTCGGAGATCACTCCTACGCCTAATCATTCCTTTTTAACTTGTGGTAATACCCACAGATTCCAAGTTCACAGCTTATGCCCGTAACGGCTTCAATTCCCTTGAAATCTTCTAACTGATTTTCATTGTTGTTTAAAATTTCATACTTTGGATATCTATTTGTAAGGTCAATAGATTCTGAGATCCGGAGCTAATCCAATGCCCTCTACACTCCCTCTAAATCCCCGTAATGCCCACAGAATCTAAGGTTGATGAGGCAGTCCATGCAATCCCAAGGTCCCTCTCCAACGGTTTTGGGGTTGCGTTTAGGAATTGACATCCGGTGTTTGTTGAAATTTTATTTCCTAATATATCTTCGTAATGCCCATAGAATCTGAAGTCGGAACCATCGCCCATACCTCTCAAACACTCCCGACTGCCCTAACCCGTAAATTATTCGTAGGGTCACAGCATATCGCCTCATCCATCAGAGTACCTACACGAGTGCTAAAACAGATAGAGATCTCGTCGCGGCCTTTCGGAACCAGCTGATCTTTTGGATACAGTGAGTGGGTCGTTCATGACCAGCGGCGTTGTCACTCTCCTTTATTGTGGAAATGAGATGCTAAGTCGAGTGTTGCGTACGGAGATCTTCTGAATTATTCATCTGCATTCGTTTTTTTGGATATTCTTTTATTCATTTTTCTCGATAGACATTCTTTGAAGGTTTCTGAAAATATAAAGAACGACGCTGCTGTATTTCATATAACTTCTTATCTGGCTTCAATAAACTGAGACTGAAGATTTATTATGGGCTCGTCTCAATTTTTTTTTTTATTTTATTAGCATCAAATTAAAGACTTACAAATGGTGATTTTATACGTTTCTTGTAATTCCGGGCTTTGCTAATACCATTGCTATTTGCAACTACTGCTAAGGTTTGTTGCGAGCTTCAGTAATACTGGATATTTTATAGGGTAAAATATTTTACCTTCAACGTATGAAAAGGCCGTGGAAAACATGCCTCGTTTTTATTTTGCATTGCTGTTGATCCAACCAACAGTTTTAGTAAAAGTGCTGAACTACTTGTGATTAAGTAACCGTAAGGGTAATCAATAAGTATTATTCACAAATATTTTCTACAAAAAAAAAAAAAAAAATTTTTCATATCATTTCTTTAGTTTTTAAATATCAAATTACGAAAAACTGCTATACAATATTAAAATAAATGGTATTTCTCTTAGGACAATGAAATATATAAACTTATTTTGAGAATATAAATAAATTCAAAATAAATTTGACATTTAAATATCCACCGTGAAGTATATTATTAAAATGCCAGAAAGCTCTTCGTCACGGTGATGTTGATAAAAAAATATAAATATAATTCTCTCTTTGCAAAATTACTGTCAGTCATTCAAGCGAATCGTCCGCTGGCGGGAAAAATAAAATATTGAAAATAATGAAATTGTGCCGATTTGAAGAGAAGGCGTAGAAATTCCTGCGTTCTAAAAGATTAAAAAAATGGTTACGTAGTCACATTATACGAGTAATATATATATATATATATATATATATATATATATATATATATATATATATATATATATATATATATACATATATATATACATATATATATACATATATATATATAATATATATATATATATATATATATATATATATATATATATATATATATATATATATATATATATATATATATATATATATATATTATACACACATATATATATACATACATATATATATACACACACACACACTTACAATACTATTAACCAGCACTATGGACACTTTCTTCACAAGGGGCTCGTAATTGATTCAGTTGTTAAAAGATGGAATGTGGTAACCAATGCGGACTTGTTTTTTCTCTGGATCCACCCCATATTGGGAAAAAGGCTCTCTGGTGATACACACAGACATATAAGCGTTCATAAACACACACATACATATAAATGTATATATATATATATACATATATATATGTATGTATGTATGCATTATATTTACGTATGGTAGCTATAACCGATCCATACCTGGCTTTTTTAAACTCTTAAGTACTACGCCATATAATTATTAAACTATATAAATACCCATTTATATCGAATTCACTATGCCCATGAAACTTCCACCCACTACGCATCTGCCTCGGCCAAGATTCGAACCTGTTGCGTTTGGTTCATACAGAGGAAGACAGTTGATTTATGCACTTAGTAATCAAGATAGGTAACAAGCTGATTTTGGCTCCACTGTGCATATTGCGGTCGAGTTCAGGTTCAGTGTCTAGAATCGAAATCAACCGTCTCCTTCCTGACAGCCGACTGCTACGGTTATAGCACTTGGCTATTTGATGAGATTTTCGTCTCTTAATTCACGCGCGGCTCTTTATATATTATTGAAATATAATAAAATCCGAGTGGCTCTTGTCTGTCCTTTCCCGAGTGACAGTAGGGGAGATCAACACAGCCACCCACCTCCTGAAAACCGGTTTGTCCGCCCAGGGTGGGGGCGGTGTAGGTAGGGGAACGGGAAGGTAGGGGAGACATCCACCCTTCTCCTGCAAACCTCTCTGTCAGCCCCCGGGGTGGGGGCGGGGTAGGTAGGAGAGACAGCAGCCCAAGGTTCCAGGGCACGAAACAACAAGGTCTATTAAAACATTAACCCATAAAAATCTCAGTAATAGCTAATTTGCTTTACCATTTGCTTTATATCCAAATGTAATTATACTCGTATATCATGAGTGCATCTGCCCAGACAGGATTCATATTTAAGTTGATTTCGACACAGTTTTACACATTTCTTATCAAATTCAGGTTTTGTATTTATTATGAAGAGTTAAGTTCGAAACACATGACTATTTCATACTTTTTCAATAATTCATACGTACCTTTATATTCGAAAATATCAGGTCACAAATACCTTTAATATCCAATTCACCATACCTTGGGATTCCCAACGTATGGTGAATTGGCATGAATATGAATAATTTCAGCATATTCTCGATATAGCACCACAAACTTTTGAGTGCAGGGCAGACAAGATGGTTACCTCTAGAAGTTAGTGTTAGTAGAATCTTAGAGCAATGGGATGCTTTAAAACTTTATTTTACAGCAATAATAAGTGAAAAGAGAGATCCTTCTTATGTCAGAGTATTCTCACAAACCTGAATAATTGCTTTATCAAGGCCCAATTACAGTTTATGCAAATGCAGTTGCATAGGACATGTGAATTCAATAAACTGTTTCAAAGTGACAAGCCTATGTTGCACAATTTGCATAGTCCTGTTGAAAGCTTGTTGCGTGAAGTCTTGAGTGATTTCATCATTCTAAAGACAGTTAAAAATTGTGATCCTTTTAGGCTCGATATTAATAATATTAATGTAAGGGTACCAATTCAACAAGTATACGTGGGTATTCATGCCACAGAAACTCTTTCCCACGTTCCTATTAAGAACGACATTGAAGGTATCAAGAAATTTAAACAGAGTTGTCAGGCCTTTCTCATAGAATTAGTTAATCAAATTACGTCAAGGTTTAATACTGAAGCATTCAGAATACTACATTAGGATTTTTGAAGCCAGAAAATGCACTGAAGAGGCAACCAAGCAGCCTAGGAAATATATTTGTAAAATTTCCATATCTCGGAACGATGTGTGACAAAAGTCTTGCAGATATTGAATGGAGACAGTTAAGGGTAGAGGGTCAATTTGAAGAAGAAAAAGATGCTGCACAATTCTGGAAAAATCAATTATTGTTGAAAAGTCAAACGGGAGAGTCAAAGTATCCTAACTGTGTGAAGGTAGTTGGGTGTTGTTTATCTCTACCCCATTCTAATGCCTCAGTTGAGAGAGTTTTCAGTAACTTAAGGAGAATTAAGACAGAAATTAGAAGCAGCCTGAAGAGTACTAGCTTGGTTAGTTTGCTCTACACTAAAAGTGGCCTTAAAAGAAAAGGCATTAAAAGCTATCAACTGACCTTAGACCAACAACTACGGAAAGATTCGGAAACTGTAAAAAGTAGTGCAACAGGCGAAGAAGCGAAAACCCTATTTCTGGAGTAGTTTCAATAGGCCTAATTCTAGTAAGTTCACTGTATCTGAATTTTTTGCCATGGGTTACAGAATTCCTTGTCACAGCAATTATATTAGTGATATTAAGTGAATAATAATTTTTTTGGTGGTTCTAAATGCGATTGTGAAAATAAAGTAACAAAAACTTAATTGATTTATCGTTGCTCTTTCTAAATTACATTTATCATTGCTGTTTCTAGATTGCATAATGAAAGTTTACGAATACATTTTTTTATTTATCTTTTCTGTTGCTGCATTACACTGGGAAAGTAAAATAAACTTAAGACTCTTAATCTAGATATTTTTTATTAACCTAACCTAATCGTGATGTTTTTGGTACTTACTTTAATTTCTTCTCAATATTACATACACAATTTACAATTATGTATATATAACATATACAGTATATTACATACATACATACATGTGTATATATATATTTATATATATATATATATATATATATATATATATATATATATATATATATATATATATATATATATATATATATAATTATTTATTTTATATATAATGAATTTTTACTTGAAGATCTAAACACTTGCCTTTAAATTTTCAGTTTCCTTTGTATATTTGTAACAGCAGGTACGAGCAGGCACGTATTAAACAACTTAATTTTAGGGCTACATTCAAATTTATAAACTTTCCCCGTCACAAAGAAATGATTTTGTGGCCTAAAAAGCCAGTTTTTCTCCATCACCCCAGCAGAGAGCAGAACTTTCGCATCAGAGAAACCGATGCGAGCATAATGGCAATCTTGGTCGACCATGATGGACGTGTGACCGTCCTGAGTGGCGCGCATGCGTGATCAACAGCCAACGGTCCGTCTGTTTACTTCGGATATGCAGCTTTCCGGAGTGTGTAATTTGCAGGTGATAGGACCAGAGTTTAAAGGCCGAGAGGGACGACGTTCTGTGGAAAGGGTGATCATTATGGGGCTCTTGGGGACCCGGAGAGCCTCTGGGATTGGTTGAAGAAGGTCCCATGTGTGTGTGAGCTGGAGCAGGTGCGATAATCACAACGTTCCTACTGTCGCCTCCATCACACAAGTCAGATTAATGTCGCACTAACCCTCTCCGCTCATAATAAGGCTGCTATTTTGTTAATCCCATAATTGAGAGAAGATAGCTATAGAGAACTTTTGTGGGAACGAAGTATGGGCCTTTGTGATACCTCTGACGACGATCTGCGGGATAGGTCGAGAGCAGACAGGTATGGGGACATTTTGCGAGATGATTAAGGCGACTTTTGGGAGGAGTCAGTTTTATAGGCGTTCGTGAAAACAGTTTTATGGGACATGGAAGAAACAATTATGATTTTTTTTCATTACCTTTTTTAAGAGGAAAGGTATGAAAAATATTATGTGAAATCATAAATACGAATTTTTATAAAAATAAGTAAGAAGTCTTATGAGATCAGTATGAGGACAATGTATGAAGACCACTGATGGTACTTTGCATGAGAAAATAAGTTAAGGGGGACAGTTGTGAGAAGATAAATTATGTAGAGACTTTTCTTAAGGATAAATTATGGGAACTTTATTATGGAGACATTTTTTGTGAGAAGACAGTACAATAACTATTTTGTGAGATGTCTACAATGACATGTCTGGAGTCCGCGTTATAATACTGTTGTGGGAAGACAGCTGTGAGGATTTACATGAGAAAATAGTTGTTTGGACTTTCTGAAGGTGAGGTTTCAGGTCTGTTAATTCTACTGAAGAAGTAAAGCCAGCGGAACTTGAAAGTTACTGCCTTTCCTAACCAAGGCCAGAGGAAAACAGGAAAAAGGAAAAATAAGGAGGAAAATTTAGGTTCAACCACAAAACACGCGATAGACCTAGACCTATCCACAAAACACGCGATAGACCTATAAACTTGTAAAATGAGGTCTTATAAAAACAAGTAAACAATGCAACGAAGTTTCTTCGGCGGAATCGAGTTTTCTGTACAGCCGTTACAGTGTACTCGGTATAATGTTGTACGAGCCCCAGCCCATGAAACTTTAACCACGCCAGATGGTGGCCTGTCCTATACCGTTGTCAGATGCACCATTATGGTTAAATTTAACATTAAATAAAACAAAACTACAGAGGCTAGAGGGCTGAAATTTGGTATGTTGGATGATTGGAGGGTGGGTGATCAGCATACCAATTTGCAGCCCTCTAGCTTCAATATTAAGATCTGAGGGCAGACATAAAAAGTGCGGAGAGAAAAGAGTGCGGACGGACAGACAAAGCCGGCACAATGGTTTTCTTTTACAGAAAACTAACAAGGAGGGAGGAGTCACAGAGAAGTGCAATCCTTAGAGGATTGCCTATTTTCGCATAGCAAACGAGAGAAGAGGTGTCCACACAAGGTCGATAGCAGTACCTCCTACCCCTCTCTCTCTCTCTCTCTCTCTCTCTTATCTCTTCACCTCTGCTACCTTCCGCTCCTTTCCTCATTTTAGAACCCGCACGGCTGGGTATTCATGATGGTGATTATAAGAGTCCTTATATTCAACAACTACAGCAGAGAAGAATGGACTTTCTCGAATGACTTGGGTTCTTCTAGCTGACCTTGAGTTCATTAGGAATTCAATATGGATTCTCATCTGGAGAATAGGCCTATGAGCAAAATTCCTTTACTGCTCCAGCATCAGAACTGATGCTTCTATATCATAAGTTTCTCATATGAAAGGTTAGTTTCTCTCTCTCTCTCTCTCTCTCTCTTGTGGTTTCTTCTAAAGGGCTTTTGTCTGTCTGTCTCTTCAGATGTCCTTCAGCCTTTACACACGTACAATCCTCCCTCTTTAAATTTTTCAGAATAGCATTTCCTCTCTCTCTCTCTCTTCCTTCAAATGGCTTACCTGTAATCCTATTCTCTCTCCCCCCTCTCTCTCTCAGCCTTCCCCGAAATACCCTTTGCCTAATCTTCACGAATTAACCCTTCACATAACTTTCTCTGCGAGTGCGATAATTACTGGCCTTAGAGTGTGGATCCCGAGTGTAGGTGGTGTGTAAACACTGGTTGTCTCGCGGACGACCACCTCTTCACGGACGCCCAGTTGTCGTTGTGACTGTCGTTTTCTGAAGTTGTTGACCAATGTTGTTGGGTCGTCAAAAGTTTTACACAATTACAATGAATATTCCAAAGACGTAAGAGGGAAGTGAATCAACTAGCAGAGTCGTGACACCATCTACAGATACAGTACTAGTTGTTCAATGGAGATCCTGGTCGTACTAGATTAACTGGATGTGGGTCGTATACAATGTTTAGACCTTGGGTTAAAAAAATCTAAAGGTCTAACCAAGAAAACAGAATACATTGTGTACTTCTACAGAGCCTGGGATCGTGTTAAAAAGAATAAAATGAAGAAGGGTTCTTTACCATTAAGAATATACAATCTCCTCTTTGTTTTACAGTGAAAACCAAACTCACATTAAAAACCCCTTTGCCCCCTTTCCTTTTTTTAAACACGAGAATTCTCTTCTGCGGAATTTTCCACAACAAGCTTATGCAATTCGGCATGTTTCATATCAAACGTGCACTTATGCTGAAAAATAAAAATGATAATAATAATAATAATAATAATAATAATAATAATAATAATAATAATAATAATAATAATAATAATAGTGAATAAGAAAAAGATTCCATTATACATTAGAATCCGTAAAGAAAAAAAAATATAAAAATTGAGTAATATAAAAGTAAAGCGACTGCCCTTTTCAAAAACAGGTAACAAGCAAGATGAACATATTAGCAAAAATTGATAATGTAAAGAAATAAACCTGCAGCGTGGGCAGTGTTAACAAAGACCAAGAAAAAGTGTAAAATTCTGAACGAAGGAAACTCCAAAAAGAAACACCAAATAAAAAAACAATAAGCAAATGAATACGCAGACAAATCAGGCACTCAGAAGGCGATGAATGGACCAATCAATCACGAGATCAATCTTCCTGTCAATCAATTTTCTTATTTTGCAAAGACATAATTGACGGGCTAAGAGGTATTAGATCCTGATCACTGTTGCAAATATTTAAGGATTATTGCCGGATATGTTTTGCTAAACAAATTTTTTTTTACACTGGTAAGGATTAGAAAATGTAAGAAAAAATAGAAACAGATAATTTCTATTCCAAACATGAAATTCAGATAATTATATTTCTGTTCAAAAATTCGTCTTGTGTCATTGCTAAAACATTTTCGAAGATGATATTCTATAGAGACAATAACAGAAAATGGAACTGTTTGTATGTATGTACATGTATGTATGTATACATATTATCTCTTATGATATGTATGTTTTCTGTAAATTAATATGTTTTTTTTTGTAATTTTGATGTTTGTTCTCTCTCATATTTGTCATGTGTTGTGTAGTAGTATTGTTTATTGAGCTCCCAAGTGTCAGACCATTAGAGAGTTAGTTGACTGTGTGATTTTAGAGGTAAGATACATTTTCCTGTTAGGCTCTTGTGTTCATGGCTGAATGTTTGTTCAGGTGTCAAGTGGGTGACCACAGGAAATCCTCTATTAACTAAAGAGATGTGGGATGACAGGTTCTGATAAGCTGCCTGATCCAGAAGCCTTCTCTGTTTGGACAAGTGTGCCACAGGAAATCCCTTTCAATTACACAGGTAAGAGGAGACCTATATAGCTCTTTGGAGCCAGGGAAAAAAATTATCTTGTTTATTTTCCCTTCTCCAGAGGAAGAAACTCTGTTTATCCCTGTTTTCTACCAGAGTGAACCATTTCCAAAAATGCCTAACTGGCAACACGGGTTTATTCTCATAGTAGAGTTTTGAGAAGCAATTCAGTTCAGACAGAGACTTAGTAGAGTTAGGTTGGTTCTCTCTCTCTCTCTCTCTCTCTCTCTCTCTCTCTCTCTCTCTCTCTTTTGAAGGATAAGAGAGTAAAATTTGTGGTCACATTCGAAAAATAAAAGTTAAAAATCTGAGTTTTGGAAACTGTTAGTGTAACGGCGCCTCATATAAAAATAGTGTTTTAGCTGCAGCAAGGTATTTACTAAAGTGTTCAGAAACTTGTATAAGGTAAAGTGGATTTTACTTATTTTTACCACAGTAAAATGAAATAAAAGTCGGATAGATTTTGACTTAGTGAAATTACTGTTGATAAATCTTTTGTGCATTTCTTGTATGTTCTTGCTTTTGCATTTTTGTGTGTTCTTGATTTTGCATTTTTTGTGTGTTCTCGTGTTTGCAATTTCATAGTGTTACCCAAACTTTTGTGTTGGTGATTCAACGGTTATTTACCTACCATTTTACATATGTTAATACTTTAACATTGCATACATGGTTTGATTTACAAATGTTAAGATTTCTTTTTCAAATCTTGAGTAAATCTTAATAGTTTGAATTTTGCTTAGTTAACATAATTTCTTGATAAATTAAAGTTTTGTGAATTAATCTTGTTTAAGAATTAGTTAAATCTTATATTGTTTTCAAGTAATGGTAAATTTTTCCAGATTGTGAATTCTAATTATAAGTTTTGAAGTTAGAAATAAATTTTTGTATTTAAAGTTTTAAAGCCATACTGTTTCATTTTGACCACCAGTGAATAGGGTTATTTGTGTATGTACAAGGTAAGTGATAGACATGTTTTGTTCTCCCATAAATGGAAGTGAATGAAGACCAGGGAAACAATTATAGTTGTTTGATAAAGTGATGCCCTTTTTTTTTTATCTATCTCAATACCTCACACATAACTTGATAAACTTTGAATTGATTTTTCAAGTGATAAGAAAGTTTTAAGGGATCACTGTTACCTTTAGAGTGTTCAGTCGTAATTTTGTTGTTATGAGGGTTCAGGTATCTGGCTGAAGTGAGACAAATTTTTGGATTTTGTGACTAGTTGTGTGATAACCACGTACTTGGTCACTTTTGTGACTATACTTGGTCATTATATGATATATATATATATATATATATATATATATATATATATATATATATATATATATATATATATATATATATATATAATATATATATATATATATATATATATATATATAACTATTAAATATAATATATATATTATATATATATATATATATATATATATATATATATATATATATATATATATATATATATATATATATATATATATATATATATATATATATATATATATATATATATATATATATATATATATATATATATATATATATATACAGTTATCATTTATATATATATAAATATATATATATATATATATATATATATATATATATATATATATATATATATATATATATATATATATATATATATATATATATATATATAATATTATATGTGTATTACGCATATATTTACACAATATATATATATATATATATATATATATATATATATATATATATATATATATATATATATATATATATATATCCACAAACACACACATACATATATATATATATATATATATATATATATATATATATATATATATATATATATATATAACATATTTACAGTTATATTTAAATGATATATATATATATATATATATATATATATATATATATATATATATAATATATATATATATATATATATATATATAGTTATCATTTATAAACCAGTTATCATTTAAATGATAATATTTAAATGCAATAATTTCGTTTATAATCATATGCGTTGAAAAATAAACAATATTAAATACATATTTTCAAAGATTTTTTTCTGTGATACTTCGAGAATTTCTGAGGTTATATTTTTTACTCTAAAAAAAATTTTCAACCGACATATTTTCAGATGTACAGTTTCTGAGGTTATATTTTTACTCTGGGTCTGATCCAAAGTCAAAATGATATCTAACATATATTTTTCTGTAGCTATGGATGCTACAGTTTGATGGATCTGTTTTACCTATTAATGGTAGGTTTTTGAGTCATGGTACATTCAACTAAATATATTAAAACCAATTAAATGATCAAAATATAGGCTACTATTAAAGTTGTAATCAATTACCATGCATTCAAAATAATAAATAAAGAGAGAAAGATCCAAAATAAAACATAATTAGACTAACAAAAGAAAATGCTTATTAATGCCGCATCTTTCACGTCATTCAGGCTACCTAAGCATTCCTAAGCGTCCCGAAACACCTGCAAGCATCCTTGAACATTACTAAATATCTCTTACTGTCAACGCTTTTAATCGCCACAGCAGCAGTTGATTGTAACTCCCCCCACGTCCCAAATCCTACTTATTTCGTATCCTCTCTGGGCGTTTAATTATCGTTATAAATCTGGATAAGTATTCAGTACAAAGGCTTAATAATCTCCTTCTTACATCAAAGGCCTAGTCATTATCTTGCTAATGACTCCGGCCAAAACGAGTTTTCTATTATCTTTCATCAAGGCCTAGTTTTTTATGTGTATCATTTTAGTTGTGCATTTTCCAAGTGTGGACATGTAGATGATGCTTAGTGCACCTTGTGGGAATCACGACTGAAATTCTGGATAGCTATTTAAGATTTTCCTTTTTCTATTTTAGGGGAAAAGTTTTTTTTATTTAAGGTTTAGCTTAACACACCATTAATTTAATTAAAGTCTTGGAGCGATTTAACAAGACTCCACGGAGGAGGTTAATATAAGCAGGATTCAACGCCCAGAAAACAGCAGAGTTATGAACCCAAAAGTTCAAGAATATCCATAAAACAGCAAAGCAGTCACTCTAAAAAAAAATGTTGAAAGTATCCAGACCGGCGCGCCCCCCTCCCCACCCAAAGGAAAAAGAAGGAAACGCCAGATTTACAAATAAACTGAAAGTTCGCCATAAAATAGCTGACCCGTCACCAACCTTTACCAGAGCCCATACAACGGAGCAGACTTCTGTTTTAAGGCAGTTAAAACGTCCGCTCGCATATACATTTCGCTGAAATGCTTCGCTGGTTCCACATGCTTAAGCCATAGAACTTAGTCGAGACACTGATATAAAAGATTTCATTCCCTGAAAAGAGAACGGGCCCTCTTAAATCCTCCATTGCTTTTAGCGCTCTTTTTACCTCTACGGCCACGTTTACAACAAAGCATCATGCATCACTGTTTTCAATTTGCTATCTTGCATGGCTGTTTATACATACATTCATATTTTGTTGATTTACCTTCCTTTATTATTTGTTTTTTGTTTCTCTTTTTAGGCAAGAAATGCTTTCAAGACAGCTTTGCAAGTTATTCCACTCAAGTCTTCTTACACTGAATTACAAAAATTCAACTAGCATCATTCACACACACACATGTATATACATTATAACGTATATACATACATATATATATATATGTATATATATATATATATATATATTATGTATATACATACATATACATATATATATATATATATATATATATATATATATATATATATATATATATATATATTATATATATATACACACACACACATTTATATACATATATATATATATATATATATATATATATATATATATATATATATATATATATTATATATATTGTATATATTTTACATTCACATTTCCAGATCATCCTTTGTATGAGAGAGAGAGAGAGAGAGAGAGAGAGAGAGAGAGAGAGAGAGAGAGAGAGAGAGAGAGAGAGAGAGAGTCGTTACTAATTTTCGTTCCTGTGACCGTTTATATTTTCAGGCACTGTAAATATCACTTTTAAATATATCACTACTTTCTAGTCCCAAGTTTTATATTGTTAAGCCTCGTTCTCTCCTTTCCCTTCCAACTCAAGAAGCCATGTAGGCCGCTCGTGCAGCCAACATTCGCTGATACAGAATAAACAACAGGATCAAGTAGGTATTATTTGTGAAAATTACCATGATTTACGATCGTCAGGAAGCGCAATTACTCAGTAAATTTATGGCTACAAATCCATCATTCATACCCTGACTGAATTGACGCCTTGCGGTCTTATGTAAATATCTCTAAATAAACAAATTCATATGTATCTTACCCCAGAGGGTTGAGGAAATGACGAAAAAATATAGTTACATAAAAACAAAACAATATTAAATAAAATAATTATGATTATACAGAAGAAAATTAGGATGACTAACAGTTCTTCTGGCAAAAATAAACGGAAGAAAAATGAAGGGCAGGCACAAGGTAACAGCTGACTGCAAGAGCATACCAAAAGTTCAAATCTAATTAACAGAGGAGTAATAACACCCAGTTAAGAGCATAAACACATAAGACTACTGTTACGGGCGGCGGAAGAAAAATGAAGTATCAGCTAACAGATGAAGCATGAAGTAACAACCAATATATGGAGCATGGAGTATCAGCTGATAGACGGAGCATGAAGTAACAACCAATAAATGTAGCATGGAGTAACACGCAATAAACGGAGCATGGAGTAACAATGAATTGATGGGGTATGGAGCAACAGTTGAGTTGGTGCAAGGAGTAATGATCGACAGATGGAGCAAGGAGTAACAATCGACAGATGGAGCCTGGAATAACAATCGACAGGTGGAGCACTGAGTAACAATCGACAGATGGAGCATGGAGTAGCAATCGACAGGTGGAGCATTGAGTAACAATTGACATATGGAGCATGGAGTGACAATTGAGAGATAGAGCATGGAGTAACAATTGAGAGATAGAGCATGGAGTAACAACTGAGAGATAGAGCATGGAGTAACAGTTGAGAGATGGAGCATCTACTTTATCGAAGTCGACAGAAGTACAACGAAGCAAGCAAGTCAACAGAAGAACCAGAGTGGAATCAGCACAACTGAAACTGCTCGATGTAATACAGCTGACTGCAGAACAAGTGTCCTTCCCCTCGTCTAGACAAGAGGGTGATGAGCGCACTTGCCAAGTCTTTGGAGATGCTTAAATGGTTATTTCATAATGCAGGATACCTCGCAGCCTTGCCCTTGGCTGGAGTATAATTCTTTTGTATAAATACGTAATATCAGTTCGTTTTCATATATAAAGTGTTAATTACTACATTACCACTAACAAACATTTAAAGAACACCAGTTCAAAAAAGTTCGCTCGTTCGCTCTCTCTCTTATATATACATAAACAAAACAAAACACACACACACACACACACACACACACACACACACATATATATATATATATATATATATATATATATATATATATATATATATATATATATATATATATATATACACATATATATATATATATATATATATATATATATATATATATATATATATATATATATATATATATATATATTCCATATAGATAGAAAAGATGATACGATGGCAGTACAGGGTGAACAGAAGTCACCCAGAATTAAAAAATTAGCTAACCCATGGATTCCCAATTATAGGAAAACCAAATACTATAGGTTACCAACCCATGGAATGCGTTAGTAGTGAAACTAAAATTTTAGCAATTTCAATGATAGTAAACATTGGTGTGGTAACACACCAACATATGGCATTATTAATAAGACAGCTCTTAAAATTATTGACAACCTCGGAGAAGTAGAAGTGTTTAGGACTACGATTTGGTGTAGTTCTGTTGTGCACAAGATTTCTCACTCGTTATGCTTTTCTATCACTTAACGTTTTGCTTAATCTCCATGCACAAAACACGTTCATCTCTCTCTCTTTCTCTCTCCCTCTGGTTCTGAACCACCTTAATACTTATTGTTTCTCTATTTAGAACTTACGTTCATATCTCTATCCCTCTCTCTGTATCTATTTCACTTTCCTTCTCTCCTGTTTCCACTCTCTCCTTTTGTTTCATTGTAGTGCCTACTGCCATGAATATCACTTCTTAAGTCCCCTCCCCCGCCCTCTCTCTCTCTCTCTCTCTCTCTTCTGACTCCGCCCTCCATAATCCCAGCCGAGACGGAGGTCTGTTTCCACCTATTTCATGGTCTGTTAAGCCTGACAGAATTATCAGACGGGAGAGACGGTAGCGCCTTGGCGTATGTTAATTATTTGTGCTTCTCTTATGATATATTGGGTGAACTTTCGCTTCTCTTGAGTTACGCTGATAAAGTGCACGTAATTCATCCCATTTCGCGCCTACAAAATCGTTTTCTTTTTTTAATATTGAGATTACAAAGGAGTTTTTGTACGCGTGCGCGTAAAAAAGCGGGGTAGAGCAAATGTAATTTTGTATAGTGGCGCTTTCTCTTCCTTTTTAATGCGGATTGTACATTATTTTTATTAATATTAACAGAGTTTGTCAATTTTATTTTTTTTCATTAAAATTTACATGTGTGAATGGAATCAATATCAAAAAGACTTGTAATTTCAGTTACTTCTAGTCGTGTAGTTTTGAATGTAGGAGGGTTTATCTACAATAGCTTCTATTGTATGCAAAATTCGTGAGGGAAATAGAGATCGGATTGTGTAATTACGCATAATTTTGTATAGCTATATGCGCATATAAATAGACGCAGGAATTTCACCAAATTATTGTTAGTTACAAAATCCAAACGGGATTTTCAGGTACACAGGTTAACAAAGAAATTCTATTACACTATAAATCATAAGTGTTATATTATTACTTTTATTATAATAAAAACAGGTATATTCAAGCATATACAGGTCTTTCAAAATACGGAATTCCGTAACGTCCTCTGTAATTCCTTAAAACAGGCCTGGAAAAAAGGCCACTGTCGCATTTTTCCGTAACGTTTATATATCTCATGAAACTTTTGACACTGTATTTTTCTTCCCTAGTGGTCATAAAAGGTCTTTTTAAAATGAACTGCACTGAATTGAACTGAATGTCGAGTTTAGGCCCAAGGCCAAACACTGGGACCTAATAGGTCATTCAGCGCTGGAAAGAGAATTGAGAGTAAGTAGGTCTGAAAAATGCAACATGAGGAAAACCTCGCAGTTGCACTATGAAATATTTGTTAAGGGAAGTCGGATAGCGAGATGGAAGGAAGATAATATGAATGGAAGTACAGTAAAAGGAATGGAAGGGGTTGTAGCTAGAGACCACAAGGACGCTGCAAAGAACCTTTGGTAATGCCTACAGCACACCGCATGATGTTCACTGACGGCACTACCACATTACGGGGAATTAATTTTTTTTGTTTTTTTAAATGAAACAGGCTGTATGATATTGGAAATAGGGCATTACAGATCTGTTTGTTAATAATAATAATAATAATAATAATAATAATAATAATAATAATAATAATAATAATAATAATAATAATAATAATTCCTTCATAATATAGTTTTTTGGCAAAGCTGTTATATTTGCGATTTAATTTTTATCTTTGTGGGGTTTGTCCATCTGTGTATAAACACCCTTTTGGATGTCTCTGCACATAATTAATATATATAACAAGGAAAGATTGTTTCTGAAAAATTTGTTTTAAAGGCAGAGAGAGAGAGAGAGAGAGAGAGAGAGAGAGAGAGAAGAGAGAGAGAGAGAGAGAGAGAGATTACGGCAATATTGTACAATGGTACACGTACGTAAGTCCATATCGAAATTATATAAAATTTGTTTCAAAGGCAGTGAGAGAGAGAGAGGAAAAGAAAATAACGGCAAAATTGTGTTGGTTTAATACTGTATAATGGTATACGTACGTAAATCCATATCAAAATTATACAGTATATATTGTGTGTGTGTGCGTGCGTGTATTTTGTGTATATATGTGTGTATGTTTGTATGTATATAGGTAGGTATATACAGTAGGTAGATACAGATATAAATATATATATGATATATATACACACAAACAAAATACACGCACGCACACGCACACAATATATATATTTTCGATATGGATTTACATACTTATACCACTGTACAATATTAAATCCAATACAGTTTTGCCGTAATTTTCTCTCTCTCTCTCTCTCTCTCTCTCTCTCTCTCTCTCTCGCTGCCTTTAAACCAAATTTTATATAATTCCGATATGGATTTACAAACACCTCTTCGTTTTCGTTATTTAGTTTTTCGCGATAAAAATCCAACAAGCAAACTCGTTCGTTGAAAGAAGTTGGAAGGATATAAATTTCATCTGGCTTTCAACGGCAAAAGAAAAAATAAATAAAAAAGCTTTACAATCAAACATACTTCATTAGTTCATTAAAAGATTAAGGTGGTGGATGAACAAGCCACCGCTAAGCGACCAGTTAATGTTAAGCAATTAATGATAATAGACAACTATTATTATTATTAAAATATTATTATTATTATTATTATTATTATTATTATTATTATTATTATTATTATTATTATTATTGAAGGGTATTGCTGCATCAGCTGTATCCGGTTTTATAGAGTTTTCTCTATCTTTCTGATAACTAATTTGTTAGATAGAGAAAACCCTTATATAAATTGACTGCACCTGATGAAGCTATAACCTTCAATACTACATGTTTGAAAGAGAGTCTACTATTCTGCATATTTATCTATGAGCGAGTGGTGCGAGAGGCTCGCCCCGGCCTAGATGGCGACCAATCAAAACGCAAAGTTTACTGAAAGGTGACCGTTAATTGACATGTCAAGATTTTCCTATAAAAAAGAAAAAGTTGAAGAAATTGGATAGCTAAGGATTAAAAGTAAATATCAGAAAGCAATGCACCTAAGGCACACGAAGGGACGAAGCGAGCAACCTTTCTTACAGTCTTAGTGTACCAGATGAGGACCAACGTAAGCGGTGCCCCCCACACACACACACACACACACCACACACACACACACGGAAAGCAACTATGACAATAAGCAAGAAGAGGAAGAAGTATATCTTAGTTTAACCATACCACTGAGCTGATTAACAGCTCTCCTAGGGCTGGCCCGAAGAATTAGATTTATTTTTACGTGGTTAAGAACCAACTGGTTACCTAGCAACGGGACCTACAGCTTATTGTGGAATCCGAACAACATTATGACGAGAAATGAATTTCTATCACCAGAAATAAATTCCTCTAATTCTTCATTGGCGGCTGGGAGAGTCGAACGCTGGGCCAACAGCGTGCCAGCAGAAAGCTCTGCCCACCAAAACAAGCAAGATAAAAACAGATAAATCAAGCAAGGAACTAAAGTAAATGCTTCCTTCGAGCAGACCAGATGTTCTTTTGTTTGTCGTCGGAACGTGATGCCCCGAACTAAGTATCGTCATAAATTTACAAGGAAAATAAATCATGACATAAAAGTAAAGGAAAACACAGAAACAAAAAAAAAAAGACAATAAAAAAGCACAAAAATCTAATAAACACACGCATGAAGATTCTGCTTTGATTAAAAATGTATTCATCAGGTATGTTTGAAATCAACCGATTGCGTTTGACATGATAACGGTCTACTGTGTGGTAAGCTTTGGCAATTTCTTGAACATTATATGTATATATATGTATTCGTATATGTATATGGATATTATATATATATATATATATATATATATATATATATATATATATATATATACATATATATATATGCATATATATATACTGTATATATATACGTGTATATATATAATATATATATAATGATACAACATTCACTAAATTTTGGAAATTTAAAGGTAAACTAATCTCTTTCGTTTACATATGTTCTAAAGACTGTATCTTACGCTGCAAGATTGCCTTCTTTGGTTTTTAATATCCCTTCATCTTTCTTTTCTTCTCTACCTCTTTGCCTGCTTCTTCATCTTCAATCTCCCCTTCTTTCAGTGTGGTTGAAAGTCAAATTTCGCATCTAATATTGTATATAAATCAAAGCATTATTTGCCAGCAGACAAATTGCCACAAAATACAAAATAACTAAAAGCACTTAAGCACGAAAAGAGCTGTTACCGTTTAGTCAAAAACATGTTTTTATTTCCATATCAATCACTAATGTAATTGAACAGTAAGTGGTTTGATATAAGAAAAAACTTCCGTGCATTGTGAGAGCTTGCAAAATAGGGCTCAGACATTCGACTTTTGTTGCTTTTAATTTACGATAAGTTATAAAGTGACTTTGCCTTTTTGTAACTCGTGTAAAACGTTCAGAATTTTATTGTTATACCATATGCACCCGACCTTTGCAAAGTTATCTTTTGACTCAGAATTTTAATTTTATTGTTATACCATATATGTCAAATCTATAAAATATTATCGTACAACTCAACGCATTTCTCTCTTTCTCTCTCTCTCTCAGAGTCTTCAAGACGTTAAAAAATTTTCTTTAAGGTCAAATACATCCTACACTTTACAGCTCATCTTTTACTCATGCGCTATTCATTTTTTTTATTTTTCTACTTCTGAATAAGCCGACATTCTTCACAAATAGCTTGGTTGTAAATCACCTTAATTTCTACAATTTTGATAGTTATTTTTCTCTCTCTCTCTCTCTCTCTCTCTCTCTCTCTCTCTCTCTCTCTCTCTCTCTCTCTCTCTCTCCCGACCTTGGTTGAAGCATTACCATACTGTAAACTGTTGTAACTAAAGCAGGATATATTTTTAAATCGCTTTTGTTCCTGTCTTTTCTTTCTGTTCCTGTGTCTGTCTGATGGCAAGATTGCTAAAAAAAATTTGATTCTTATGAAAACTTGACTAAAGGTGGGCCTCGTGACTTGACAACAAGTGACTTGATTTATGGAGGAATAGGAAGGCAACCTCGAAGTTTTCAGGTCTAAATTGCTGTCCGCGAGAGAGAGAGAGAGAGAGAGAGAGAGAGAGAGAGAGAGAGAGAGAGAGAGAGAGAGAGAGAGAGAGAGAGAGAGAGAGAGATAGTCCTGAATAATTCATAATGCTCGATTCTTCCCTCTTCCTCTTTTTCTCAGTCTTGGCTAATTTATAAAGCTTGGTCTCTCTCTCTCTGTCACACAAGCTTTATACATTAGCAACGAGAGAGAGAGAGAGAGAGAGAGAGAGAGAGCAAAAATCATGCTTTATTCTTCTCTCTCTCTCTCTCTTTCACGCACACACACACATACACACGCTTTATACATTAGAGAGAGAGAAAGCAGAAATCATCCTTTATTCCCAAGTCGGGAGCGACAAAGTGGGAATGATATTGAAAGAGAAATCATACTTAAGCCGAGTGTGACAAGGAGAGAGCGATATTAATTTTTATGCAACAGCAGAGAGAGAGAGAGAGAGAGAGAGAGAGAGAGAGAGAGAGAGAGAGAGAGAGAGAGAGAGAGAGAGAGATATTTTGTCCCAGCATTCTTTGCCTCAATTGTCTACCACAGCGTATTATAAAACCATCAATGGTCTTCCGGAGGTCTGATGCCTTAAAGACTCAAGGAAGAGTCTTATGAAAGCAAAGTCAGATGCACTGAACAGTGAATTCTAAAATTACGGAATTTTTTTCTAAAGAACGAGATGAAAATACTTAGATTTTGAAACACACACGACAAAAAATTTTCATTTAATAAAAATAAGAATAATATCTTTTAGAGGAACATATGATGACACAATTTTTATATCACCCCCCCCAAAAAAAAACACACACGAGAAAAACATTCGTAATTTTACAAAAACAGACGATGGAAGTAATTTTTTTTCATTTACAAAAAAAGGACGCTATAATCAATCTTTAAAAACCAGACGATTTTAAACAATTCGTTTTCAAATAACAAACAACATACCCACTTAAATTTTGTTTTAATCAACAATTTCCATTGGCCATGAACACGAACAAACACAATCCCGTCTCCCACCTTCAGGATGCACCAGATGCGACGCGTTTATCAAATCTGACTCAACTCAAGATAACAACGTTAAGCCAATTCTTTAATAAAACCCATCTTGTGCTTTTTGATTGAAATGTTCCGCTATCGGCAACGAAAGTCTAGGAAAAAATGCTTAATTTAATGATGACTTTTATGCACATAATGCATTCCAATTTTCTTGGCTTAGTATATTATATATTCGAAGTGAGTATGAACAATGTAGGTGAACCGAACATCCTGGGGGAAAAAAATTAGTGAGTTTTGTCTAGCTTCTTGAGCTCAGAATTTTGGGCAGCGTTAAGTATTTCTTTAAAAATTAATAATGCTTCTCGTCGTTTGTACTTAGCATATATGAAGTTCTCTCGAATATTATAATAAATAAATATATGACATATAATGTCCAGGTATATGCAGTAGTTAATATCGAGAAAGTTTTCTTCAAAAGGTTCATCCTCAATTGCATTTCTTTATAAGCCATCCACTCTTCAAGGGTAACGGCTTACTACTGAAAAAGAAATCACCACAATACACAAGTGCTTTGAAGCGGCAAATGTTCTGGAAGTTTTCTGCACATCTTCCACGATTCAGCAGTGAAAATGTGAATGTTGTATTAACTAGGGGACAAGTGCTTGTAAACATAAATACATACACACACACATATTTATACTATATATATTCAATCATGAAGCTACAAATGTTGTTTAATATTAAATTCACGCTACTTCGGGAATATCCCCGATGGGGAATTATCACCAAAGGTTAATTTATAAGAGATAAATGGATCGGTACTGCCGGGTCTCGATCCCTCGACACAATTTCCTTGCAACGACTCCAGTCGACGGTCTAGCCACTGAGCCATCAAGAGAGGTATAAGTTAATGCAGAATCTGCTGTACTTGTTTACCCGTCGAGAGCGGGGAAATTGTACTTGGCTTCGGCAATAACCAACCTCCACCATGACAACTCATTGGTACGTCGACTGGAGTTGTTGGAGGGAAAATGTGTCGAGGATCGAGACCCGGCAGTACCAATCCATTTATCACTTATAAATTCCCTTTCGACGATAATTCCCCATCGGGGATGAATTTTTATTAAACCTTCGATGTATATAAATCACGGTGTGATAAAATTTCATATATATATATATATATATATATATATATATATTATATATATAAATATTATATATATATATGATATATATATAAATCACGGTGTGATAAAAATATTCATATATATATATATATATATATATATAAATATATATATATATATATATATATATATATATATATATATATATATATATATATAATCATAATGCTGACTTGATTCAAGATCCTGACTTGAGAACATCACCACACCAGGCAGGAGGTTATAACGTAATGGGCATCGCCAAATGGACACGAAGCTATTTACATTAATGGTTTAAATATCTTCAGGTCTTAAACAACGCTTAAACCCGATACCTTTGTTATTTAACGTACAACAGTTGTTACAGCCTCGCCGTTAATGTAATCGTATTAGCAATTTTATGTTTATTTAGCACTTACATGTCTACAGAATTCGAATAAAAATTATTTAACACAAGTAGAATGTTCCTCTCTATCTCTTTCTCTCTATCTATCTAAACTTTAAGAAATGGTTCAAAAGATGACAAATGTGACGAGTTCCTATAATTCTTAATTTAATCCAGCTGAAACGGGACACAACGAGACAAGAGATAAAAACGCAGAAACAACACTTCCTATCTTAGTGAAAATGCAAGATTTTGTGTATCTCTGATTTTATACATTTAAACTAAGTCGTATAATGAGAGTTTAAACGAGCTTTCTCATGGTTAATTGAGTGCATTAATAACCTATAATTTTGGATCTTTTAAAGAACTCTAAATCCTTTTTTCTTCAATTTACCGAAACTGCTTAATTTATGAGTGGTTACAAAGCCAAGTCCTGGCACCGATGAAAAATCTGAGAAATCAACAAACTTCTTACAACAAAAAATACAGAAGTTAAAAAAGATATTGAATTCTTTTCATTCGATAAATAATCCTTAAAAGAGACACGCAGGATTTCGTAAGAAGACCAAATTAAAAAGGAAAGCATATAGTTAACTATTTTCCTTTTCTATAGCATTATATAAAAAATCAACTACACAAAATCCTCGCTTAGGAACCAAACTTCAGGAAAAGTCATTAAAGCCGCCACAACAAAATCAAAAGAACTGAAGTTTCGTCATTCGACAAATTACCCTCAAGAAAAACCAAAGGGAACCAACGTTTATGAATAGGGACCAGGAGTAGGAGGAAGAGGCGCTTTGAAAGGTATAAGAAGAACTTCTTTGAAAGCCAAAAAGAACACCAACAAAAGTCTAACGCATCTCTAGTCAAGAGATGCTGTCCAGATCTCCTACATCGATAAGAGCGAGAGGGAAAAAGAAAATAAAGAAAACTTAGAGATACGGAGTTAACGACAAAGGAAGGTGGAAAGGTGAAGAAGAGAGAAGAGATATTTGTCGGGTTCAGTTATCGCTGTGTAAATGAATAGGGCTTAAAAAGGTTGTGGCGGATTTGTTGGCGAAATCTCGAGGTGGGTGGGCGGGTAGGGGTGGTGGGGTAATGGGATGTGAGGGCCACACCTAACAATCGCAAGAATTGGGCGCTGCATACTAATTTACTAGAATGGAAATAGTGTGGTCGCAGTTCCCACACACACACACACACAAACTGACTAATATATATATATATATATATATATATATATATATATATATATATATATATATATATATATATATATATATATATATATATATATATAGATAGATAGATAGATAGATAGATAGATAGATAGATAGATAGATACCTAACACGTTGTGAAGTTGTTCAGAGGAAGACCAATTTACAGCAGAGGCTGCATTCACATTATAACTGATGGATCGTGGATGAACTCACAGTTCAGGAAAAGGCCCAAAGATTAACTCCGTGCACATAGAGAGAAGGCTCATCAGCAGCGTGTCAAATGTCCCCACAGATCCAACAACATTGTCTTGCGCGCAACCTTTCGCTTCCTGTATTTAAAGCAGGATCCTGATTTAAATGTGCTTTTTGCAGATACCTCTCTCTTCCATTCCATCTACTTAGCACTGTATGTGCATTCTTCTCCTGTTCTTCCGACCCTTTCTGAATTTTACATTTGGTCCACAACCTTCCGTTCCCCAATCTTTCCACATGACTAACCCATCTCAGAACATTACAATCCCCCCCCACCCCCTTCCCCTACGTAATTATATCTAACACCTCTCACCCTTTGATTTATCCTGTTGGCACCCTTACTACTTCCGAAGACAAACTTACTGAGCAAAAAATCCCTCTCAACATCCCATTCAACAACAAACTTTTATTTAGTTTTTTTATACATTCCGCCATGGTTTTCACAAATAATCCACAGCTCTTCTAATCTTTTGCACACACCGTGTTACCTTCCTTGTTTCACATATTATTCAACACACTCTTCTCTCATCATCTCAATTCCTAATTTCTTTCATGAAACAGCCAATTCCACTCTTCCACCGTCCGTATCAACAATCAGTGATTCATATCTATGGTTTCCATTTGCCCTCTTATCATCACTCTTGCTCATATTTACCCTCAAGTTTCTCTTGCAAACAATTTCAAACTCTCGCTCATTTTACAGTTTCCTTTCAGTATCCCGATCAATAACCCACCATCTGCCATTCCATACTCCATTTATGACCTATTTTCTTATCACAAAGCATTGCACCTGCGCCTAATTTCCTTTCTCTAATGTCTCACATGATTACATCCATAAAGATATTAAAGATCCATGGAAACAGGAAAAACCCTTGCCTCAACCCCATTTGAACATCAAATCAGCCCCTCTTTTTGTCTTCATATAATTGCAGTTTGATTCGGTAAAGACAATTTTTAATCTCTCTCACAACTTATCCTCTAGACCACACATCTACAATGTCACATTGCTCTGTCAGTTTTATCATAAAGCCCATTTTCCAAATAAATGTTCCGTAACCTAGCGCTGCATCAAGACATCTGCTATTTTCGTCTAAACCTTCACTGTTCTTTCCCTACAAATCCTTCTGTCGTTTACACTAATTCCTTAAGCAAACTCCAACCATACAACTTCCATATAATTCTTAAAAGCATCATTTATCACCTTTACAAATAAGTGAAAGAGAAATTACTCCTCTGACCCAAACGTAACGTTAAGATTGCAAGAAGTTAGAAGAGAAAACAGTACGTGGTAGAATAAGAAAATTAGATATTTAACAAAGGAAAGCCTCATATTGTTTGAAATGCAACTGTAAGTTAAAAGGGAAGATTGTGAACAGGAATTAAGGAGGATGGATGAGGTACGAAAGGGAAAGTCAAGGAGAAGAAGGGAACCAATTATAAAATGGAGAAACTGACCAAGTATTTCTTTGGAAGTATGTTGTTTTACAAAGAAATGAATGAGCAAAGAAAGGCCCATGAGGAAATTTTTTTTTTTTTTCAGAATAAAAGATGTAAATGAAGTGATGCTGTCTTAAGAAAATGCAGCCCTTTATCGATGAACTGAGTACTTTGAAAATTTGCTGAATGTGGAAGACAGAATATAGCAGAGCTGAATGATGGGAGAGAATGTTTGTGGGAAAAACTGTTGAGGACGTGAGGAGGGTATTTAAGAGGTTCAAGAACGAAAAGATATCACGAACTGATGAATTATGAGAGATGCTGCTGTGCAAGGGTATAAGTGTTATTGAGTGATTGTCCAGTGTGAGAAGTTTAAGTTGCGATATGGGAAATGTTCTAAAGACATATTCGCAAACCTTTCCATTTTATCTCTCAACCTCTTTAAGAGCAATGACTTGGTTCGTGTGTGTGTGTGTGTGTGTGTGTGTGTGTGTGTGTGTGTGTGTGTGTGTGTGTGTGTGTGTGTGTGTGTGTGTGTGTGTGTGAATATACACCAGAGAAAAATTAAACAGGATGTATATCCTGACTGGTTTCGTCTTTAGTTGACGAAATTTCAAGAGGAATAACGCATAGTGGTTGACATTTACATTATATATGCTGGGTGACAATGCAAACGAACATACATGTGGCTGAAAAGATAATCGTAGCTGACAGGAGGAGCCGTCAGTTCCCCTGTGACCGAGGTCAGTGCTCCATTTACAAAAATTGCTTTTCGCTAGTAAGCCAAGACAAACTACCGTTCTTACAATCAATATATTTTACTAAACACTTTTGAAATAAATCGTTCAAATTCATACATTCCTAGGCTGATGCTCATATTCTCACAAATTCTTTAAAAAGTTAGATTCAATATAATTTCCTTCTTACATATTAGAAAAACCAGCTTTTTAGTACCTGTCCAGTTCATGGCAACAATGATCTCACTAACAGTTATAAACATTGCACTACTAATCTAAATGTTTCTTATACGTTTTCTATCCTATCTATTTATGATAGTATATTGTGCCCACAGGTTGAAGCTTATATTTCCAAATTATTTTAAATTATTTCGGTAATAATTCGTTTGTGTTGCTTTAAATGCAAACCCAGTAGCAAAAATGTTTATGTACACTGAAATGGCTAGCACACACACACACACACACACACAATAAATATAAAACATAAAATATATTATGTATATATACAGTATATAATTTATAAATGGGTATTTGTATGCACAAGGCATGACAGAGTGTACGTACACACACACACACACAACATATACAGTGTATATGTGTGTATATATATATATATATATATATATATATGTATGTATGTATGTCTGTATATGTGTATGCACAATATAACAGAATATATACACACATATACGACAAACAAACACATATATAATATATATATATATATATATATATATATATGTATATATATATACAATATATAACAGAATATATATACATAACATGCATGTCAACTGAATACACACATTACATACATACAGTATATACATAATATATATATATATATATATATATATATATATATATATATATATATATATATATATATATCAATATATGTAATGCATTACATACATACAGTATATATATATATATGAATAAATATATATATATATATATATATATATATATATATATATATATGTAATATATATATATATATATGTATATATATATATATATATATATATATATATATATATATATATATATATATATATATACATATATATATATGTGTGTGTGTGTGTGTGTGTGTGTGTGTTAACTGACATGCCCTGTGCATTACACATACAGAAACATTGTGTGTGTATATATATATATATATATATATATATATATATATATATATATATATATATATATATATATATATATATATATATATATATATCAGGTGTTTCTGAAATTAGACTGGCCCCCTCCACAAACAAATGGAAAGTTATGAAGTTTTCTGCTATAGCCTATCTCCAAGTACATTATTTTAAGTTTCTATTAAGCTATTTTTCATTTTACAGTACATTTCTTGTATTTTCAGACTGAGTGATGGAGTTAGGTACAGTCATGGCTAACGACTCAGAGGAAATCAGATGGATTGACCGAATCTGGGCTATAACCTTCAGAGAGGCTAGGGATGCTAGCGCATCCTTCATTTCACGTTCCTGGATAGCTAAATACATTAAAAGAGACGAATCCTTTAAAAGAAACTGGAACAAAAATCCATATGACTGCCATCGTGAAAAGAGTGAGAATCTTGGAAGGCCTGAAGTCCTTTCTCAGGGTCAAAAGACATCATAGCTGAGGCAGTGGGTAGACCAAGAAAGTCTTTACATAAATTGGCGCTTGAACTAGAAACAAAAAGCACAAAGAAGAGACATTATAGTGCTGTATATCATGAGTTGAAAAAATCTGCTATCAAGCCATTTCATGTTATCAGCAAGCCCAACATCACTCAGCAACAGAGAGAAGACCGTGCATGGTTTTGTGGTTCATTTCTTAAAGATTGGGATGAAGCTGACTTTCTTCATGTTGCCGCATCAGATGAATTCTTCATTTACACAGTCAGGAAGCCATATCATGACATCATTTGGGCTGCAAAGTTGGATGATATCAGTGATGACATGTGCTATCACCAAGTTGTGAAATTTCCTGAATGTTTGGGAATTTTTCTCTGTTTCACAGCCAAACAGTTAATGTGCATCATCAAAGAGAAAGGACAGTCATGGAATGGCGAATACATCAGAGAAACTGTGCTTACTGATGCAGTATTTCCTTTCCTCAAAGATCCTGAAAATGTGTTATCTGTTGAAGAAGTCACATTTTTGCATGATAAGGCACCATGTTTCAAGGCTCTTCAGACACAGGAGCTGCTTCGAAATAGTGGTATCGATTTCTTCTCGTCAAGTGAATTTCCAGGTAGCTCCCCTGACCTTAATGTGTGTGAAAACATTGGTAGTATCTTAAAGGATCATGCTGAAGCACACAGTGAACTATGATGGTATACCAAGCCTCGACGACCTGCGAAGAGAGGTGACCGAAGTGCTCAGGGAAACTGAGTTTGAGTCTCAGCTTTTTTGCGATTTGCTGAAATCATACCCCTGAAGAATGCAGGCTGTGGTACAGGCGGATGGAGGCCACACAAAATATTAAATACTCAGAGAGAAACTTAAATAAATACCTGTTCTGAATTACTTTTGTTTTTGTCCATATCAATTTTAGATTATGCTGTAGAGGGGGGCTCTAATTTCAAAACACCGTGTGTGTGTGTGTGTGTGGGTGTGTGTGTGTGTGTGTGTATGTGTGTGTGTATATATATATATATATATATATATATATATATATAATATCATAATGATGTCTTATGACATGCGTGTTTTCTGTAAAATTAAAATATTTTTGTAATTTTGGTATATTTTCTCTTGTATTTGTCATGTTATGTGTTGAGATATCAGGCTTCAGATCTAAAAAAATTTTGGTATATTTTCTCTTGTATTTGTCATGTTATGTGTTGGTTGGATCTGGCTGTGTGATAAGATAAGATACATCTTCCTGTAGGCTTTTGTGTACACAGCTGAATGGTTGATCAGGTGTCAGTCGGTGACCACAGGAAATCCTTTATGTGAGAGAGACCCTAAACCACTTAAGTTATTGGTTAAAGGGAGAAGAGGTGACAGGATTAATAATAGTTGTTGACCAGGGCGAGGATAGCACTGGTTCGCCTCTCTGTTTGTACATGTGTTCAAACAGGAAAACCCTTGTCAATCATACAGATAAGAGGCAGGCCTATATAGCTCTCTGAGCCAGAGAATAAATTATCTGTTTATTCCTGTTGGAAAGGAAGAAATTTTGTTTATTCCTGTTGGAGAAGAAGAAACTCTGTTTATTCCTTTTTCTTCCAGGGTGACCCCTTTCTACAAATGCCTAACTGGCAACCCAGGTTTAACCTTATAGAAGATTTTTGGTAAAACTAATCAGTTCAGACAGAGACCTGGTTGAGTTAGGTTAGTCTCTCTCTCTCTCTCTCTCTCTCTCTCTCTCTCTCTCTCTCTCTCTCTCTCTCATTCAGAAGAGTGTAAGGTTTGTGGTCACTCTCCTAAACATAGAAGTTTTTGGAAACTGTTAATAATATTTAATACTCCCTTGGTAGGATCTGATATAAGAAAAGAGTGTAACAGGCCTTAGGTAAAAGTGTATACTGCTGCAGCAAAAAGGAGTTGTGTAAAAGAGTTCAGAAACTTGTATAAGGTAAAGAGGTTTTTACTGAATTTTTACCATGGTAAAAAAGGTAGATATAATCTTTAAATAGATTTTACCTTAGTGAAATTATTGTTGATGAACTTTTTGTGCATTTTTATATGTTCTTGTTTTTACATTTCTTTTGAGTGTTCTTGTGTTTACAATTTCATAATTTTACCCAAATTTTTGTGTTGGTGATTTAACATATATTTAGTTAGCACTTTATATGTGTTGATACCTTAACATTGCATACTTGTTTTGATTTTCATTTGTTAAGATTTCTTTTTCAAATTTAGAGTAAATCATAATAGTTTGAATTTTTGATTAGTTAACTTAATTTCTTGATAAATTAAAGTTTTTGTGAATTAATCTTGTTTAAGAATTAATTCAATCTTATGTTGTTTTCAAGTAATAGTAATTTTTTTTCAGATTGTTTATTCTAATTATAACTTATGAAGTTAGAAATAATTTTTTGTATTTAAAGCTTTAAAAGCAGTGTTTCATTTTTGACCACCAGTGATTAGGGTTATTTGTGTATGCACAAGGTAAGTGATAAACATGTTCTGTTCTTCTTCAGAGTTTTTTGAAGTGAATTAAGACCAGGGAAACAATTATAGTTGTTTGATGGAGTGATGCCCTTTCCTTCTAGTATATTTCTTGCTTAACAGTTACTACCTCACTCATAACTTGATAAACTTAGAGTTTTTCAAGTGATAAGTAAGTTTTAAGGGATAACTGTTACCTTTAGAGTGTTCAGTCGTAATTTTCTTGTTGCGAGGGTTCAGGTATTTGGCTGAAGTGAGGTAAATTTTTGGATTTTGTGAATAATTGTGTAATAACCAGGTACTTGATCACTTCGTGACAATATATATATATATATATATATATATATATATATGTATGTATGTATGTATGTATGTATGTATGTATGTATGTATGTATATATATACTTTGTCACAAAGTGATCAAGTACCTGGTTATTGCACAAATAATAAGACCAAAAAAGTTACCTCACTTCAGACAGACACTTGAAATCTCATAACAAAAATATTAAGACTGAATACTCTAAAGGTACAGTGATCCCATAAAACTTGCTTAACAATTGAAAATTCAATCTAAATTTATCAAGTTATGGGTGAGGTAACAACTAATAAGCTATAAAAAGACTAGTGAAAAATGGGCATCACTTCATCAAACACTGTAACGGTTTCCCTGGTTCTATTTCACTTTGATAAAGGAGAACTGGACACATATACCACTTACACTGATCACATACATTAATTTCTCTAATCACTGGCGGTCAAAATGAAACACTGTGCTTTTAAAACTTAACACAGTCAAATTTATTTCTAAGTTCAAAAGTTATAAGCAGAGTTCACAATCTCAAAAAGATTTACTGTTATCTGACAACAGTGTAAGATTTAAGTAATTCTTAATCAAGATTAATTCACAAAACTTTAATTTATCAAGAAATTAATTTAAGTAAAATTCAAACCACTAACTCTCACTCAAGTTTTTAATATATACCTGATTCATTAAATCCAACACAAGTGTTTACTAACATATTACTGATTGCAATCCACAGAAGTATTCACTGAAATCTCAATAATAAGTATGTAAATCAACACTAACAAAACGTTACGTAATCACCAACACAAATCTTTGGGTAATTATTGTGAAATTATAAACATTTCAACTTGTGTGAGTAATATGAAAACACAAACACATCAGAATGAAATATGCAAAAAATGGAAATATTCCAACCGCAATTTCACTAAAACAAAATATGATTGAAGATTATATCAATCTTTCAAAAGATTAACTTAACTTAAAAAAAAAAAAAGCTATACTTGCATCTTTCTATAACTTCCTCAAAGACAACACTGGCAAGTCACAATTATTTGCACTTAGCAAAAATTAGTTAGCAGCAAGACATATTATAACTCACTATAAGAGTTATTATCTACCTCTTATCAAAATAATAGTTCTCTATCACAACAACAGTACAAAATATACCAAGTCAGAATCTTACCTTCTTCAACAGAAAATAGTAGAACACATTTTCACAATGCTTGCACAATATAAACACCTTACATCATTCTTACAAAATGTATACAATTAGTGGGTGAATTTGACAAAACTTATGTTTTTGTGGAAGGAGGACAACCAATGCTTTATATACCCTTAGACATAATACTGAACCAGAGAGAGAGAGAGAGAGGGACAACTGCTATCTTTGAATTCCCCAAGGAAACTCCTGGCGCTCTCTGATTTCCCTTTGTATATATATGGTGGGTCCTAAAGGGTTACTAACTAGTCCCTTCAGTCTTTGAATAACGGATTTCTCCTTCCACCTCTCAGTATACATGATACATAAAGTATACATACATTATACATACAGGTATACATGTATGGTATACATACGGGACTGGAGCTTCAAGCACCTTATCTCAAGACTGACAGCATCTGCCCACTCAAAACACCTGTGTACACAGAGAAAAGGATTTTGAAACCGATTTGGGTTGGCTGTCAACTTGTCAACTTCATCTCTCTCACTTCCTCATTTTCTTCTTCTCAGATTATGGAAAACATAATAGGCATAAAGATAATAATTTCAGAATAGGCACACAGAACAATTGTGTAACAAGCATTTGGCCAATAACTGTCATCTCATCAAGATAAGCAAAGTGGCCCTTCCAATAAGACCTACCTTTTGTCAAAAACATATGGGCACACAGGAAATGGTTATCTGATAATGTTTCAAAATCTCTCTCTCTCTCTCTCTCTCTACAGAACTTAGAACTTTAACTTCCACGAACACGGTGTGTTATAAACATGAATGACCATACATTACAAAGTCACCTCAAAACATATGAAATATCTGAAAATTATATCAAAATACAGAACACAAGACTCATCTGTAAGAAATACAGACATCTCAAAATCATAGACATCAAATCAAAACATACACATTATCTCTTATTATAATATATATATATATATATATATATATATATATATATATATATATATATATATATATATATTAATATGCATGTACATAATGTTCCTGTATGTGTAGTGCACAGGGCTTGTCAGTTGACATATGTGTTTATATATATATACACATATATATATATATATATATATATATATATATATATATATATATATATGTGTGTGTGTGTGTGTGTGTGTGTGTGTGTGTGTGTGTGTGTGTGTGTGTGTGTGTGTGTGTACAAAGTATTTCAGTTCACATCAAAGAACTTATTGTTATATCGGCATTTAAAATTATCCAAACAAATTGGAAAAGCTCACTAACTCTATTATCTTATCATCTGTACGTAGGCTGAAATCTCCCGTCTGGCAACACATCAATTTGTTCAGCATTCATTTTACATCCTTTAAATGATTAGTCTTACGACCTCACATATGTTCCCCCATTTATTTTATTACCTACCCGTCCGCGATACGTTCAGAAAAACATATTTGTATGTAACTAAGTACTAAAGTTGTTTTACTGGGTGGCCGCGAAGGAAGACTAATGACTTGGACTTTTTTACTTTTTACACTTACGAAATCAGAAATAAAAAAAAAAATAAAAGATCCTTACTGAACACATGCTCGCGCATTAAGACGAGGAGGGATCCAGCGCGACCGTCAATGAACCGCAATGAAGTTTGAGAGCTTAGGGAGGGACCAATGGTACTCGTTTTTCGGAGAAGCAGACATTAGCTTTGGATTTCACTCGTAAAGGTGAAAAAACCTGATCGAGATCAACGCATGGCAGCAGCTCTTTTCATACCAGGGAATAATTACCAAAGGCTCGTGGCTAGAGAGGCCGAAGACGTAGACGTAGGAGTTTAAAAGAAAAAACGATAAGAAGACACTTGGTAACTGTATAAGTTGCAATACAATGAGGATATCTACACAAAAATAAGCAGAATATTGTCACTTCGAGTAAATGAAAATAGAAAGAAAAACTTTCAGAAAAATAATAAAACCAAACACTTTCAGTATATACAAGCCAGAGTCAAATCTACAGGAAATTTAAAACAAAGAATATCCGGAAAGCAGTCCTGTAAGAGAATAGACAAAGAAAGCTGAAGGAAAACCAGACCAATGGGTATCAGTAAAATCAAACAGGAAATCAATAAGAAAAAACATCCAAAAGGAATATGCAACAGTATTAATAGCAACAGAAAAAGAAACTCCATCGGTAAATGTACAATATATATATATATATATATATATATATATATATATATATATATATATATATATATATATATATATATATATATATATATATATATATATATATATATATATATATATATATATATATATATATATATATAAAATTTAGAGAGTCTTTGTGTTAAGAGAGAGAGAGAGAGAGAGAGAGAGAGAAACTAGGTTTCCTTTACTGGCAAGTTAGTCGACGTATCTAGCATCATCAATATTCATCCGAAAGATATCCGTATAATTAGCGTTGGACACCAACGATCGGACTTTAGTTCCATGCGAGAGTTTAAGCACTTTGTAGACACTTCATTTAGACGGTCTTTTTATTTGTTATTTTGTTTATTTTTAATTTCATTTTTATTATAGTTATTCTTTTATTGTTTATGCTTTCCATCAGCTACTACTATAATCCCTTTTTGACTCTTATGTATGTCTACCAATGTTTTAGTAATTTTTCTTTTATTCTTATAATTTCCCGAAATGCATTACACATTGGCTATTATCTGATTTCAAGTTGTATTTCATTACCTTTTTATTCTTTATATATTTTTAAATTCTATATAACTTTTCCTATTGATTAAAATTTTCATCTAACCTTATTCGTTTTACGTTATTTGTTTCTTTCTCGTTTCTGAACTTCTTACATTTACATCTTCCTGAATATTTCCCATTTTTCAAGATTCTACTTAATTTTTCTTTAGGGACAGAAGGGAGTGGCAAAATCACCGTGAATTTTATGAGCTAATTTTTTAAGAGTCTGCGTTAATCTTTCTTATTCAGTTATTAGCTATTAATTGTATTTCTTTGGATTAAGCGTTACGGAAGGTCTTCAATTCTAAGGTGAAGCATTACTATCATGTTTCACTCTTGTATTTTTTTTATTGTTGTTCTCTTAGTTATTCGGCTAAAGCAGCTTCCACGTATTTTTAATAATAATAATAATAATAATAATAATAATAATAATAATAATAATAATAATAACAACTATGTCTGCTCAATACCCCACTACAATTGCATCAGTAAAACGCCTAATGGCTTCTCCGTTGCCTTGAGAGAGAGAGAGAGAGAGAGAGAGAGAGAGAGAGAGAGAGAGAGAGAGAGAGAGAGAGAGAGAGAGACAATGAAGAGGTAAGGATTAGTAAATTTGAATCACCTGTTTTCCATTAACGACTTAAAAATCGATTACAAAACAAATATCATGAAATTGAGCGAAACGAAACGCAAAAAGGAAAAAATGGAAACGTGAGGTCAAGGGGGTAAGAAGTCAACAGGATCATTCGCCAAAAGCATGAATGAAACAGCAAAGAAGAAGAAGAATTTAAGGATCCAGGAGCCTTCCTTGGTCGGTCGGTAGCTACAACCCGTTGAGCTGCTTGTCGGGTTCTTCATCACTGCCAGTCGAGAGAAGTCCAAGCCAGCCTTGGAAGGAGAAAGGTGTTCATCCTTCGGAATGTCCCTTTGAACTCAAGTCTTACTTTTTATTAAACAATTAATGAAGTGAGGTAAGGATAGAGTGGAAGTGGATTTACCCCTATAGAATGAAAGAGGAAAAATCTCTATTTACCAGTAAGGATTAATCATCGTAGGTTCTTAACGGTAGCTCTGTTAAAGCGACTTGAATTACACTAACTAACTATCTCTCTCTCTCTCTGTCGTTTAGAGAAACCTCCCTAAAATAAAAAAATATTCAGCTACTCACCATCCCCACCACCAGGGTCTTCTCTTTCAAAATGTTGACATCCCGCCCCCCACCCCATCTGAAGCTTTTCCTAATGGAAAGCCATCATACAAAGGGGCATGCTCATTATCATAAACTGCAATAGACGTCCTCCATATTCATCACAACCGAACCACGCATCCTCACTCGTATGCAAATAGCGGTGAATGATACTTCATCACCGGCCGTTGCAGACTTGTTAGTGAGATGAGGGTTCGTCGAATGCTCCCACTCTTCGATATCTGATAAATGCCACAGACGAGTTAAAGTCATTTTTGCTAAATGAGAGAGATGCTGATCATGGAGGAACTTGAGAAAGGAAAGGCCACTAGAGAACTCTTCCGGAAGTTCCACTTTCGTGCCAGTCCCACGACGACAATAGATTTAAATTCAAAAGGAGTCATTCTAACCGAGTCTTAAAGCAGACATCATAATGACGGACCTTGTGCTGTCATTCTGGCTATAAATAAAATTTGTGAATGGGAAATTTGTTCAGAATTGGCAACATGGACTTTTTTTTTTTTATGTAGGGGGTACTTGGGCCGAGTGGCAATGGGCTACAATGGGACCAGAGAGCCAACAGAGTTAGAGCCAAGAGGCGGAAGAATGACAAGAAAAAATGTTGATTATAATCGACGGAGATCACGGAGTCTTTCCCTGAAGTAGAAAGTAGATTTTTAAGGTAGATAACCAAAACAAAAGCCGTTATCAAGCTTTCAATTATTTGGTTGAATGGGTACGTAAGCGATCCGAATGACCTAAAAGAGGGAATGGCTAGATTAGGGGCATCGCTTAATTAAGACACTTGGACATGTTTGCCGCCACACTCCAGTCTCCAGGGCGTATCTGGTGTCGCAAGTGCAACAAACCGTTCCCGATGCTTTCAGGTTTCAAGCGTCGCACGGCACTGTGAGAGGAAAGGCGATACTGTGGAATGCTGGAGGCATTTGCTTTCCTCCGTGAGTGGACAGGAATGCGATTAACGCGACTGTATCGACTTGCTCTTAGGTCTTCTTATCTTCTTTCTCTTCTTTCTATGTACCTGTGTTGCGTTTGCTTTCAGGTTTCCTCTCATAACTCACTCTTACTATATTATCTTTCTGTTCCATTTGCAAACAAGCTTATTTCCCATTCGTTTTCCTTTTCTTTCTGCCTCTGCGTTTCTTTTCGTCTACTTATTTTCTTGCTACTCTCTCCCTCATTCGGCGGATATAACACTCCTTTTTCTTCCGTTCACGTTTCTCGGCTTACTTCTTATTTTCTTCTTTCAGTCACGAGCTTTTACTCTCCAAATTTTCTTCTTCCTGGACTCCAGGAAAAGCAGCTTAATCTGTATTACTGTTTTAAAACAACGAATTAGAGTTGCTTACTCTGATCTAATGCAAATTCATGCTTCAACTGAACGCACTGCTGGTGAGGACTGTGCATAGTTGTATCTAATAGCTACGATGTTTTAGAAGTTTTCGTAAAACGGGCGGACCTCCTCATTTACTCTACAATACTTGGTCCATTGGAATTCAGTTATCATTTTCACCTTTCTCTGCTTGCATACTATTGATCACGTCCATTGCTAGTTTCAATAAATTACTAGAATGACTTTCAGACATTCTAACTCACTACTGCGTGGACAAGGGCACTAAAGCTTGTTTGGAATTCATTGTAGCGCGGTAACAGTAATTTACTCACGAGGATACAGATGAATATAAATCAGATCTAAAGATAAATTTTTCCTTCATGCTAACCAAGTTTTTTTTTTTTTTTTTTTTTTCGGGGCGAGGATAGTAATCTGACATTTAGGCCTCCTCTTTTATCTGGCTTAGGGATGGCGAGAAAGGTGACCCTTTATCCCTGTACCCATAACCTACCTGTGACGACAACAAAAATGAAGATTTAGCAAACCTCGAAGGCAATCCTCAGCCGCCTCCTTGTTTACCAACGGTCAATTTCATCTGAACTCGAACAACACCAAACTCTGTTCAAAACAATTATAGTGAATGTAAGGTCATCTAACACGCAGTGTTGTCTCGTACCTCGGCAGAAGGGACGGGAGGCTAGACAGAGGTCAAAGGTTAAACATCCCAACTTATTTTTTTCCATTAGTTTGACCTTTCCTAACGATGTCCTTATGGGGTACGCGCTGCGCATTTCGACATGTCTTTTAGCAATGTATGCGCAGACTTCACAGAGGTTTTGCAATTTCGAGTCCCCTGCATTACATTTTTTATCGTTTGTAATGTGATTTTCACAGATAATGTTAAATTTACGGGGAAAACTCGCACACGCAAACGCACACACACACATATATATGTGTGTGTGTGTCTGTAACTGTTTAACGGATAACATGCCACTAACGCCATTGGTATCGGAATCACTTTACCTTGGAATAACTTATACCTTGGAATAACTTACACCCAAGGGGAATTCAACCTATTCCCTACTTATCGCAAATCTGATTACACATACATATATATATATATATATATATATATATATATATATATATATATATATATATATATATATATATATATATATATATATATCTTTATTTTTGCAAATAAAATACTGCGTCATGTTTAAGAAGGTAGAATGGTAATAATATCATCTTATTTTTGCCAAGTTTTACACAAACAATATATATATATATATATATATATATATATATATATATATATATATATATATATATATATATATATATATATATTATATGTTTTTTTTTAACGTTAGTTTAACCAGACCACTGAGCTAATATTAACTCTCCTAGGGCTGGCCTGAAGGATTAGACAAGCTATTTAAACCCTAATAATTTAATTAAACCTAGCGACATATGTTTATCTAAGAACTAATTAAGTTAATTAGGAATATATTATAAATTATTCTATGAATCTTATATTTTATCGTATAAATGATTAAATTTAAGGAATTTTAAAATATTAAAAAGTGAAAATTTGTCATTTTCTGACAGTATATCTTTAAAGGAATATCTTCTAAATAAAATGTCTCTTTGGATTCCATATTTTGGACATACCTTTAAAATATGCTTTACTGTTATTTGTATATTACATATTTCGCACATAGGTATAGGGGCATGGGGGTTACTCATCAGGTAACCATGTGTCTGTGTCAGTTTAGTGTGACCAATTCTTAGCCGTGTCAACATTACTGAAAACCTGCGGCAATTCTGATAGGATGATGGCCACGGGTCTATGTATGTGTATACATGTATATATTTATGTATATATAAATGTATATACTGTACATGTGTATATATATATATATATATATATATATATATATATATATATATATATATATATATATATATATAAAGCATGTACATGAATTTTAAAAGTTCAAATAATAACTGAGAAGCTTCTTCAAAGGCTGGTGTCTGATCTTATCTATTCAATTACATACGGCCTTTTTTACCTTTGTGAGATATTTTGCAATTTCGACTAAAAACCCAATGCATAATTCAGACCAAGCACAAAACGCGCGAATAATATGGCGCATAATAAAGCGCGTCCCGAAAGATCATTTTTATATCTCCGACGTATCTATTATGGCCCCATCCATATTAGGCGGCATGACATGGGGCGTCCTATCAGCAACTTATCAGAGCAAAATATTCAACAGGAAGAGAGAGAGAAAAAAATGAATGCTCTACAAATTGGACATCTCTGGTTCCATCCGCAGCAGGTAGTGAGGGATTATGCATACTCATTCCTCCTGGTCTCGCTTCTTATTGTAACCCATTTCCGCCTGCGACAGATTCCGCGAAGCCGTCTTTCCATCGTCTCACGGTCTCCAGCTGGAGGTGGTTCTTCTACTGCTCCCTCCATCAACAGCTGTTACATTATATAAACTTTTACC
>NC_089777.1:41662338-41664838 GCF_040412425.1 Macrobrachium rosenbergii | reverse complement strand
TTTGCAAAGGGTGTGCTTGTCATCAATACCCTTTCCACAGAGCCTGGGTTATCATCAATACTCTTTGCAAAGGGTATGCTTGTCATCAATACCCTTTTCAAAGGGCAGGCAACCTTCTCCAAAAAGCGTGCTTGTCATTGCTCATTTTTTATCAAAGTACAAGCAATCTTTTCAGAAGGGCGTGTTTATCAACGTACGGAAAAAGAAAGGTGTCTTTTAACAATTTTCTAAGGTGGATGGATTCGTTTGTTGGCTGTAATCCTTATACCCGTTACGATAAAAAAAAAAGCACTGTTGTTATTTTCATACTCATATCACAAAAGACTAAGGCCTCACACACCAGCAGAGGTTTAATCATTCATTTGTCTTGACCATATCGAATTACTGAAGTAGTTGGTTTCGAGTTTCTCTCTCACCCTCTCTCTCTCTCTCTCCTATTTTGCAGCTGATTAACAGCTTCAGAAAAATACCAAAGGAGGCGCAAGTAACGGTCCATGCCAAACGTTAGTGTCAGTGCCCACATTCGCGGTCAGTAGCCAAAGGAACGTTACCGGGGCTTTCTCCACTTGACTGCAAACGAAAACATAATTGACAGCCGTGGCTGACAACCGTAGGATCCCTCCTTAAAGACATCCTCCATGGGATCTATTCAAGTATCCTTAATGAGATTCATAATTACTTCTTTAACAATTCCATGGGAGGATGAAAGTGGAGATTTTCTCCTTCGGCATCCTTGCTAAAATCTTCTTTTTCTTTTCTTTAACGTAATATCTATATCCCTCTCCCCAACCCCACGCCCTATCCGGGCCCCACGTACCCAAAAGAGCTGTCACTTCCTCTGAGGCATTTAGGCAGATAATCAATTAGCTAAGCAAGGTCTTCGGGAGCTTTCAAAACAGCCGCAATCTTTTTTATGCGGTGTGAAAATGTCTTGTCTTTCCTCGTCTTTGGGGGAAGATTTACTACCTATTAAATGTCTTCATCTTCTCCAGCGTGTGAATAAATTGCAGATAATAAACAAATTTCCTTGTCATTAGATTTCTTTTTTTCTATTTTTGGTTTCTCCTTGCCAAGCAAGTAATTCCATGGGGCCACAATTTGGTCTTTTTGTTCGGGGGCTTTCCATTTAGTGAGAAAAACCTGCGGCAATGAAAGCCGTAAAAAGAGTATGAGGCACGTTTTTCAAAAGTTGATATATTAATCTCGGTGCAAGATGAGAGAGAGAGAGAGAGAGAGAGAGAGAGAGAGAGAGAGAGAGAGAGAGAGAGAGAGAGAGAATTAAAAATATTTACCATCACGTAAAGTTTTTTTTTTTTCTTTTTAGGTTTTCAGTTTGTCTTACCAAAGTAATTTCTCCTTTTTTCTATGTTCTTGTTATGCTACTTTTCAGGAAAATTTTGAGTTTTTTGTTGAACTTCATATTTATTTATTTAATTAGTAAATAAATGACATAAGCATCAAACTAGGCAACAGACTATAGGGTAACAAGCTTTAGTGAAACGAGCAACAAGATCCTGCCGTGTTTTCGTTTCCCCGAGTTGCGGCCGCCGAGAAGCATAGCCAAGAACTGTAACGTAACTAACCCGCAGTCTAGTTCTGAATACGACTTCACAGACACAGGCGTCAGTTCCTCAATGATTTATTTACTTGTTCCCCAGCGGATTTTTGTGGATTATTGTCTGTTGCTCAAAAAACCATGGACAGAGTTACTACCGGTCTGACCTCGTCGTGTTGACGGTACGGGATGAGCTGCCTTTCAACACCAAGGCACCATGAAGGGAAGGCGTTCAGCACTCTTGTCATCGCTGCGTTCTCCTGCAACTGGATTTAGCGGGGAGGGTGATTTCAATAAGCTTGGTGTTTTCTTTTTTTTATCCATAGTAACACTGATCTAATGTATGTCCTTACAAAGCTTCCCTAAAATTAACCGAAGGATCCGTCTACACAAGACTCCCGTTTTTTCCATTACTATCCCATTATTACACTTGGCTTTGAGTTTTTCACATTTCATTTATCCCATTATTATAATTGACATTTACATTTTTGACATCCCATTTACCTCATCATCATACTTTTGACTTTTTTTCATCCCATTATCTCAGCACTGTTCGACTGGTGTCGCATCCCAATTTCATTTACTAGACGATATTATCCCAATACTAGTATAATAACTTTTTCTTGGTATTTTTTTATATCCCATTCATATTCCTGCTAGAATCCATCTTAGGCATTTTATATGAAAACTCGAACTATTTTACTTAATTCTACTTCTTATATTCGACTTTTTTTGACGATTCCAGATCCTTTGCATAATCCGAGTCGTCAGCAGAGAGAGCACCATTCTAGTCCCTTATGGTTTAGGATTCTCTGCTGTGAAATATCATAAGTATTGAGAATAAATTTAATATAATTTTCTGTTAAAGACCAATCGGTCATTCAACTACAGTAATGAGCATTAAACTTACAATTTTTGTTATTATTTTACTTGCAATGAGAGAGA